>NC_048576.1:81311080-81463580 GCF_013265735.2 Oncorhynchus mykiss | reverse complement strand
CAGAGGGCAAAGGGATGGTTCTGAGCTTTGGCCAGCTCCCTTCACCTATCTCCGTCACATCTCGTGATCTCCCTATCAGTGGGGATCCCGCTGTTCCCGAACCCGATCCGGGCAGAGAGCTCCATCTCATCCAGGGGGGTTGCGCAGACCACCGACGAGCACGTCCAACATAAGCAGCTTCTTTTCTACCATGTCAGAGGGGTCATCGTCCTGGCCTCTGAAAGGCATCTACAGATGTCCTCAACATGGCGGACTGGCTTTCCTCCAATTACCAGGGAGGAGTCTTCATTTCATTCTCCGATTAGCTTCTGTCCATCCGCAGCACACCTATCATATGTCCGGAATGTCGTTGTTACTGTGAATAAAAATCATACTCATCTTCAAAAACATCTAAAAAATTGACAAATGTTGGTTAAATGGACAAACTTTTCCAAGATCAGAAGAAATCTATTCAAATGCTGTTTCCAATACTGTTGGACTTCCATTCCAACCCTTCCCCTGCCAATTCAATCCTATGATTTCACAATTAGATTTATGGTTCAATGGATTCCAATGCATTTGACCCGTATGTTTGACCTGAGGTAGCAACCTCCCTTGTTTGTCATTTTCTGCCACTGTCTCTATGTGCCTGAACATTCATCCACCCGTTTTCTCTTTCTTTAAATGTCTCTATCTCTGTGTCAACTCATCAATCTCTCTGAGTATCTGTTTATCCATCTGTCAATCTGACCCCACTGAGAGCAGCAGGGTATCTGGCTGGGCTTATCCTCCACAGGGGAGCCAGATCCCACTCATATCCCCCCCCACCCCTGCCGGGCCCCGCTCATAATAACCAGCCATGTCTCACTCCATGGTGACTCTGGATGTTTTCCTTTCCCTTTTTGCAAAAATGTCTAAAAACCCGTTTTTTTTTCCATTATGGGATATTGTGTGTAGATTGATGAGGGGAAAAAAAGTATTTAATACATTTTAGAATAAGGCTGTAATGTAACAAAATGTGGAAAAAGTCAAGGGGTGTGAATACTTTCAGAATGCACTGTATACTGCCTGTGAAACATTCAGACACTTTCAAATAGCAAGATTGCCTGTCAAATGCTCCCATCACATTACTGTTCTAGCAACATTTTTCAGCAGCCCCCCTCTTGACAGCGTTTTAGAGTTAAGTTTGTGCAATTCCACACATTGTGAAACGGGGCACAGAGAAAATGTTGACGATTTAAAGCAAGTTTGCTGCAAATCTACACATTTTACCATGCGGCAGAGAGACGATTTAGCAATTTTATAACTCATTTCATGTAATTGTACTCATTTTGCCAAGATGGCGGAGAGAAACAATTGGCTGTTTGACAGCTAATTTCCTGCAATTATATACATTTTTCCATAGGGTGGAGAGAAATGTTTGCAGGTTTTATGGTATCTGAGTGAGACTGACTAACAAAATCACCCCCAGCCGATATTCCGACCATGATTACTAAGTAGCTAGCTGGCCGCTAGACTAATTTGCCAATATACAAATGTTTTGCTGATTGAGTGACTATCAGTGTCTGACATAACAAGAGAAAAACTGCTGATGAACCAAATTTCAAAATTGCACCTTGTGTATTCTACTATTCTAACTTGCAACAGTAAGGCTTATTACATTTTTTGGGGGAGCCGCCAATTGCCAATCCCCTCTTTAAAATGTATATTTAAATCTCTCTACCCTCGCAATGATTCTCCTGAATCCCTTGGTGACACCCTCCATCAATGTCTTACTTTTGCCATCTACTAACTATCCTTGGTTATCCCATTAGCCGACTCTTGCTATTTTTCTCTGTGTCCCTCCCTCTCCCATCGCTCTGTCCCTATAAGGGAGGATTCCGGGAGAGTATGGGGAGGGATGACGGATTAAGTGACCTGTCATCAACCCCTTTCCTTCCTACTACCCACGTCCCGACTCCAGAGATCAGATGTCCTTCTCCCTTTCTCTCTTGCCTGATCATTACTTCTACTTGTTGTTCAGCACAGTATACATTATATGCATGCCTTTCTGTCAAAGTCATTTTAATCTCTTTGGGGCAGTGTGCAGCTGTTCAGTCTTCAGGACACATACAGTGGAGTGTAAGTCACAAACATGGAAGCTTTATTGGAAAGACCAGTGGATCAGAGTTCAGCCAACCACGATGGGAAGTTGTTGAAATACATCATAACCTCTAAACTGGGCATACAGTAATGTGGCAGCTTTTTTGGTACACATGCTTCAAGCAAGGAAGACAGTGAGGTTCTCAGCCTTATTCTTCCTTTGCTCATCCTCCCAGTTTTGCTTTGCCTCTGCTGATGTTGTAACAAGCTCACATTTTTCTCATCATCCTGTCGGCTCCCTCTCCGCCACTGGGCAGACACATCGTGAAAGCTGGAGAGTTAGGTTTCCCTCAGACAGGATGGACTGTCCTGCGCAAGAGAGCTGGGCTAAAAGGACAGACTGGCCAATCATTCCAGCAATGTGTTGGCAGGGCCACCGTGATCAATGACCAGTAGACCTCCTGTCCTCTAAAAAGTAATTCATTGGTGTTAGCAAAGGCCCTGGCTTCCTGCAATGGTGCAGACTGTCAGGAAGAACCATTAAGACATATCGCTCACGCTCTCTGCTATCCCCTCCATCACTGAAAGCTTGCTATCTAGCGACATCCTCAAACACGCGTTTAGGGCATTTGAGAGCATGTTGGCATTGCAATGGATGTAGAAAATAAATGGAAACGCTCACTCTGTACCTAGTTCTCACGTGGGTGGGTGTGTAGGGGTACACGTGCGTACCGGTATCCTATGTGTGCACGTGTGTGTTATGTAAAGGAGAAAATACCCATATCAGTCCCTCCAGGATTTTGGAATTCTGCGATTCTGCATATTATACGAGGGGTTGCAAATTTGACCAATCACCACACTATTACTGTATAAAACAGTCAAATCACAGCAATATTACTGCATAAAACTGTTCAATGACCACACTACAAAAAGAAGGCTCGAAATTCTTACCAATCCCAACACTTTTACCACAAACAATGGTTCAATCAAGCCACTTAACAAATCCGCCTATGCCCTCAGACGGACCATCAAACAGGCAAAGCGTCAATACAGGACTTTTATGCTCACTTCGAGGCAAGCAACACTGAAGCATGCATGAGAGCACCAGCTGTTCCAGACGACTGTAATCACGCTCTCCATAGCCGATGTGAGCAAGACCTTTAAACAGGTCAAAATTCACAAAGCCTCAGGGCCAGATGGATTACCAGGACGTGTACTCAGAGCATGCGCTGACCAACTGGCAAATGTCTTCACTGACATTTTAAACCTCTCACTGACTGAGTCTGTAATATCTACATGTTTCAAACAGACCACCATAGTCCCTGTGCCCAAGAAAGCGAAGGTAACCTGCCTAAATGATTACCGCCACGTAGCACTCACGTTGGTAGCACTCACATCAACACCATCATGTCGGAAACCCTAGACCCACTCCAATCCACATACAGATCACAGACCACCCCAACAGATCCACAGATGACGCAAGCTCAATCGCACTCCACACTGCCCTTTCTCACCTGGACAAATGGAACACCTATGTGAGAATGTTGTTCATTGACAACAGCTCAGCATTCAACACCATAGTGCCCACAAAGTTCATCACTAAGCTAAGGACCCTGGGACCTAACACCTCCTTCTGCAACTGGATCCTGGACTTCCTGACGGGCCACCCCCAACAATGAGACAGTCTATAGGGAGGAGGAGACCTGGCAGTGTGGTGTCAGGACAACACCCTCTCCCTCAATGTGAGCAAGACAAAGGAGCTGATCATGGACTATAGGAAAAGGAGGGCCGAACAGGCCCCCATTAACATCGACGGGCTGAAGTGGAGCAGGTCGAGAGTTTCAAGTTCCTGGTCATGGTCTAAAAACAAGGCAGTTGTGAAGAGGGCATGACAACACATTTTCCCCCTCAGGAGAATGAAAAGATTTGTCATGGGTCCCCAGATCCTAAAAAAAAAAGTTCTACAGCTGCACCGTTGAGAGCATCCTGATGGGTTGCATCACCGCTTGGTATGGCAACTGCTCGGCATCTGACCGAAGGTAGGGGGCCAAGCTTCCTGACATCCAGGACCTATATACATGGCGGTGTCAGAGGAAGGCCATAAAATTGTCAAAGACTCCAGTCACCCAAGTCATAAACTGATTTCTCTGCTACCGCACAGCAAGTGGTACCGGAGCGCCAAGTCTAGGACCAAAAGGCTCCTTAACAGCTTCAACCCCCAAGCCATAAGACTGCTGAACAATTAATCAAATGGCCACCCGGACAATTTACATTGACACCATCCCTTTGTTTTATACTGCTGCTACTCGCTGTTTATTATCTATGCACAGTCACTTTACAAATGACCTCAACTAACCTGTACCCCCCACATTGACTCGTTATCGGTACCCCCTGTATATAGCCCCATTATTGTTATGTCATTTTCTTGTTACTTTTTGATTCAAATTGTTATATATTTTTTAACTATAGTTTATTTAGTAAATATTTTCTTAACTCTATATCTTGAACTGCATTGTTGGTTAAGGGCTTGTAATTAAGCATTTCACGGTAAGGTCTACTACACCTGCTGTATTCGGCGCATGTTACAAATAAAATTTGATTTGATTTGACATGTCAACAAACCTTTACCCCAGTCAGTGCATTTTCAAACCTATGGTTGACTTCTTCTGAGCCCTGGTACAGATAACATGAATTTGTGTGTGAATGAGTCCCTTGAGAGATACTGGTAGATGAAAAGTAAGAGTCAACAAAACCCAGGGAACTTGAAATAAATGAAGAACAGGACTCATGTATCTGAGAACACCCTTGTATTGTAAGCCATCACAAGGTATCACAAGAAATATTTGGACCAATCAAAATGACATGAACAAAGCCACATTTAGCATACCTTTGGACCACATTTGCAACAACTTCTGCTTTACTGTTTCATTGACATTTCGCAATGAGTTATCTAAGAAAACAAACCATTTACCGCAAATCAAGCATATACCTGATGACCAAACTGTCAACCGCTGGCATGTCAAAGAGGTACAGTGCCTTGCAAGTGTATTCACCCCCCTTGGTGTTTTTCCTATTTTGTTGCATTACAACCTGTAATTTAAATGGATTTTTATTTGGATTTCACGTAATGGACATACACAAAATAGTCCAAATTGGTGAAGTGAAATGAAAAAAATTACTTGTTTCAAAAGATTCTAAAAAATAAGAAACGGAAAAGTGGTGTTTGCATATGTATTCACCCCTTTTGCTATGGAGCCACTACATAAGATCTGGTGCAACCAATTACCTTCAGAAGTCACATATTTAATGAAATAAAGTCCACATGTGGGCAATCTAAGTGTCACATGATCTCAGAATATATACACCTGTTCCGAAAAGCCCTAGAGTCTGCAACACCACTAAGCAAGGGACACCACCAAGCAAGTGGCACCATGAAGACCAAGGAGCTCTCCAAACAGTTCAGGGACAAAGTTGTGGAAAAGTACAGATCAGGGTTGGGTTATAAAAAAATATCTGAAACTTTGAACATCCCACGGAGCACCATTAAATCCATTATAAAAAAATGGAAGGAAAATGGCACCACAACAAACCTACCAAGAGAGGGCCGCCCAACAAAACTCACAGACCAGGCAAGGAGGGCATTAATCAGAGAGGCAACAAAGAGACCAAAGATAACCCTGAAGGAGCTGCAAAGCTCCACAGCAGAGATTGAAGTATCTGTCTATACGACCACTTTAAGCCGTACACTACACAAAGCTGGGCTTTACGGAAGAGTGTCCAGAACAATGTCATTGCTTAAAGGAAAAAATAAGCAAACACGTTTGGTGTTTGCCAAAAGGCAAGTGGGAGACTCCCCAAACATATGGAAGAAGGTACTCTGGTCAGATGAGACTAAAATGTAGCTTTTTGGCCATCAAGGAAAATGCTATGTCTGGCGCAAACCCAACACCTACCATCACCCCAAGAACACCATCCCCACAGTGAAGCATGGTGGTGGCAGCATCATGCTGTGGGGATGTTTTTCATCGGCAGGGACTGGGAAACTGGTCAGAATTGAAGGATGGTTCTAAATACAGGGAAATTCTTGAGGGAAACCTGTTTCAGTCTTCCAGAGACTTGAGATTGGGATAGAGATTCACCTTCCAGCAGGACAATGACCCCAAGCATACTGCTAAAGCAATACTCAAGTGGTTTAAGGGGAACCATTTAAATGTCTTGGAATGGCCTAGTCAAAGCCCAGACCTCAATCCAATTGAGAATCTGTGGTATGGGCCTCCCGGGTGGCGCAGTGGTTAAGGGCGCTGTACTGCAGCGCCAGCTGTGCCAGCAGAGACTCTGGGTTTGCGCCCAGGCTCTGTCGTAACCGGCCACGACCGGAAGGTCCGTGGGGCGACGCACAATTGGCCTAGCGTTTTCTGGGTTAGGGAGGGTTTGGCCGGTAGGGATATCCTTGTCTGATCTCGCACCAGCGACTCCTGTGGCGGGCCAGGCGCAGTACGCGCTAACCAAGGTTGCCAGGCGCACGGTGTTTCCTCCGACACATTGGTGCGGCTGGCTTCCGGGTTGGATGCGCGCTGTGTTAAGAAGCTGTGCGGCTTGGTTGGGTTGTGTATCGGAGGACGCATGATTTTCAACCTTCTTCTCTCCCGAGCCCGTACGGGAGTTGTAGCGATGAGACAAGATAGTAGCTACTAACAATTGGATACCACGAAATTGGGGAGAAAAAGGGGTAAAAAATTCACACAAAAAAAAAGAAACAAAAAAGAGAATCTGTGGTATGATTTAAAGATTGCTGTACACCAGCAGAACCCATCCAACTTGAAGGAGCTGGAGCAGTTCATTCTTGAAGAATGGGCAAAAATCCCAGTGCCAAGCTTATAGAGACATACCCCAAGAGACTTGCAGCTGTAATTGCTGCAAAAGGTGGCTCTACAAAGTATTGACTTGTGGGAGGGTGAATAGTTACGCAAGCTCAAGTTTTCAGTTTTTTTGTGTTATTTCTTGTTTGTTTCACAATAAAAAATATTTTGCATCTTCAAAGTAGTATGTTATGTAAATCAAATGATACAAACCCCGTAAAAATCTATTTTTATTCCAGGTTGTAAGGCAACAAAATAGGAAAAATACCAAGGGGGGGTATTCACAAGTCCCTGTATATCAAGGGACTTTAATGTGAACCTTGTTGAGGCAATTAAAACAGATTAAGTCTGATAGGTGAGAATGAGAGATGAGCTGAAATTAGATGGATGACCCTGTGAAAATCATGTCATTTGAGCTAATGTCGCCCATAGACGAAAGGAGACTGGCTGATGGTGACAGTCCGAGTGGAAACAGCAATAGCACCCAGTTTTCTGAGAAAGTGGGATGACAAATGATTGGACAGGAGGGAGAACTGGAGATTAAACAACATCTAGAGTACTTCAGCAGCAGAGACAAACATGCTGTCAGTGGCGTGAAATAATGTCCATCACACACAACTTGTAATCTTATAACGGCCTGACCCCTGGTGTCAGTGGCTGTGATGTGTGTCCTTAGCGGATGTAAAGCCGTAACCCAAACCTGGGCTGGTATGGGTAAACTACATTAATCAGTGCTAAGAAAAAAGACTCCGAATAGCACACACTTTCCAAAGTGATATATGGCATAAAGGCAAATAGTGGGAGGGAGGGGGGATGAAGGCAGAGAGTGGCAGGAGCAGGGAGATAGAAGCAAGGAAAGGAGAGATGAAGAGAAGGAAAGGAGAGAAGGAATCATGGTCAGTAACTGCACCTAGCACAACCTCTACAAACTGCAGCTAGCACAACATCTACAAACTGCAGCTAGCACAACCTCTACAAACTGCACATAACACAACTTCTACAAACTGCAACTAGCACAACCTCTGCAAATGCACAGTGAATAAATACATAACAACAATCTGACACAAGATAATGTTCTACTTGGGAAAGAAAATTCATTTTTGCCTTTTTTCTGTAGGAAGAAAATCCCAGGCAGCTCCTGCAGGTATGATTTCTGTAATATTGCATGTATAAGTACTGAAAAGCCTTTGTAAATCCTGACTAACAATGGCATCCAGGAATTACATTAGACCGGTGGTGTAATTCAAACTGGATTATCTCATCAGTATACCATTAATGGATTTCACACTTTATCTCTCTCTCTCCTCATAACAGAGGTGCCGCCGGTGTACGAGCCCAATATTCATGATCCCACCACCAGGGCTGACCTCATGAAATGTAAGGCCATGTAATTGGCTCTTTATCACTTTGGGCCTCACTCTCTGTAATGCATTTGATGCTAAATCCTGCTTTCCCACAGCCTATACAATGTTGAAATGCACAATTATGACCTGGCTTACAGTATATCCGCTTCACGGCCTACACACAAGAGATTGTACAAATCTCAATAATATCGCAGTACTCATCTGACCTTATCTGTTATCCGACCCTTTCTTCTCATCCATATTCATCCAACCACTCAACTCAATTCCTCTCTCTTTACCTCATCGTTTCTCTTTCTCCCCTCAGACTGGATCCCCCTCTCCCTGGATGACAAAACGGCCCAAAAGCTGCTGTGGATATCCGAGAGCAACCTCAAGGTGTCGCGTATGTCAGAGGAGGTGTGTCCATACCCCATGAGACCGGAGAGATATGAGCATTCGCCACAGGTTGGTCTGCCATCATCAGTTACAGTGCACACATCATAGTGCCATTGTGTAACTAAAGTGTGCCCACCGTTTTGGACATGCCATCAGTGCATGCCTGGCTCTAAGACATCTCTAATATACCCTTTCTACTATCCACTCTCTACTCTGTGTAGGTGCTGTGTAAGGAGGGTCTGTTGGGGCAGAGAGGGTACTGGGAGGTGGACTATGGCGGCTGGGTGGTGATTGGGGCAGTGTACGAGAGCATGGGCCGGAAGGAAGGGCCATGTGGGCTGGGGGAGAACGAATGCTCATGGGGTGCGGGCTGGGCCGGCTCCTGCTACCAAGTCTGGCACAACGGGGAGAACGTGGAGGTCGGGCTCCCTTTGTGCAACACCATGAGCATATACCTGGACCAGCCCGCTGGCATCATCAAGTTCTTCATCGTGGAAGGAGAAGGGGAGGCGGAGAAGGCGGTGCGACTGATACACAAGTTCAAAACTGACCTCAAAGAGAAGATTCTGCCTTGTTTCTGGGTTGGCAGTAAATCCTTCTGTTGGATCCGGAAGAAAGAGGGACAGTAACAAGAAGGGTGTAGGAAAGGAGAGATGGAATAATGGGTCAGGGAATTTGTAAGAGAGGGAGGTAAAGTGAACGAGAAGATATATGTTTCTAATATTTGGAGAACAAGCACTGGTGTCAGAATGCAGAATTGAAGCAGAGAATAATCAAATAATCTGTTCACATCATGTCTATGGTTTTAAGTGTTGCTGTTATCCCTCTGTTGCATGAGGACAACATACATATGAATTACTAGGTTATATTATATTTAGAATGACAATTTTTATTATATTGACTATTACTATTTATTAGTACAGTCAGTCGTTTTTGTTACAGCACTAGTTTGTTAGTGTTAAAGTAGGGTGTGTAGTTTAAATTCATAGCTTATATAAAAACAATTCTGATTGAACCATGGTCATGTATGAATGTGATGAATAAATACAACTGTGTAACAATAGAGTTAAATTATTTACACTGAAAAAATGTATATAAACGCAACATGCAACAATTTTACTGAGTTAAGGTTCATATAAGGTCATCATTAAATTGAAATAAACTCATTAGGCCCTAATCTATGGATTTCACATGACTGGGAAAACAGATATGCATCTGTTGGTCACAGACACCTTTTTAAAAAAAGGTAGGGGAGTGTATCAGAAAGTATCTGGTGTGACCACCATTTGCCTCATGCAGCGAGACACATCTCCTTCGCATAGAGTTGATCAGGCTGTTGATTGCGGCCTGTGGAAATTTGTCCCAATCCTCTCCAATAATGGCTGTGCAAAGTTGCTGGATATTGGCAGGAACTGGAACACGGCTGTCGTACACGATCCAGAGCATCCCAAACATACTCAATGGGTGACATGTCTGGTGAGAATACAGACCATGGAAAAACTGGGACATTTTCAGCTTCCAGGAATTGTTTACATATCCTTGTGACATGGGGCCATGCACTTTCATGCTGAAACATGGCTGTGGATGAATGGCACGACAATGGACCTCAGGGTCTCATCACAGTATCTCTATGCATTCAAATTGCCCTAGATAAAATGCAATTGTGTTCATTGTTCGTAGCTTATGCCTGCCCATTCAATAACCCCACCATGTGGCACTCCGTTCACAACGTTGACATCAGCTCATCCACACGACGCCATACACAATGTCTGCCATCTGCCCGGTATAGTTGATACCGGAATTAATCCGTGAAGAGCATACTTCTCCTGCGTGCCAGTGGCCGTTGAAGGTTAGCATTTACCTACTTTAGTCAGTCAGGTCAAGACCCTGGTGAGAATGACAAGCATGCAGATGAGCTTCCCCGAGACGGTTTCTGACATAAATTATTTGGTTGTGCAAAGCCACAGTTTCATCAGTTGTCTGGGTATCCGGTCTCCGACGATCCCGCAGGTGAAGGAGCCAGATGTGGAGGTCATGGGCTGGCATGGTTACATGTGGTCTGCAGTTGTGAGGCCGGTTGGACGTACTATCAAATTCTCTAAAATTATGTTGGCGGCGGCTTATGGTAGGGAAATGACGATTCAATTCTCTGGCAACAGCTCTGGTGGACATTCCTGCAGTCAGCATGCCAATTGCACACTCCCTCAACTTGAGACATCTGTGGCCATTGTGTTGTGACAAAACGAAACATTTTAGAGTTGCCTTTCACTGTCCCCAGCACAATGTGCACCTGTTAAGATACATAAATGATATTGCTGTTTAGTTAACACCAGTGGATGGATTATCTTGGTAAAGGAGAAATGATCACTAACAGGGATGTAAAGAAATGTGTACACAAAATGAGAGAAGCTTTTTGTAACGTATGGAACATTTTTGGGACCTTTTATTTCAGCTCATGAAACATGGGACCAACACTTTACATGTGTTTATTTCTGTTCAGGATATTTCTTAATCTGATACTGCCCTCTCTAGGACAGCCATTATACTGCATCCAAATAATATTCAGTGTCAGAACCAACAGCCTGATTCACGGATGTTGTTCCTTAATTTAAACCATACAGGTACTCAAATTAAAACATTTATCTGCTTTTGAAAAGTTGGGAGATGATAGATACATCTCTGTTTGCCTCCTCCGCTTTCTCTCGCTCTCACAGTCAACACATTTGAAGGACATTATTATTATAATAAGTGTCAATATCAGAGATTGTACACCTACTATCATTCTACCAGTCAGTCATTCATTGGCAAGGTAGAAGTATAAAAAGGCATGTTTCATGGAGACATGGTGCCCTTCACTCACAATTTGAAAAGCTACAGGCTTCATGTTAAAAAGCCCCCTAGAGCCAACCATTTCTAGAAGGGTGACCCATCCTCCACGAATCTACTTGGCAAAGTCCCACAACAGATTCAACACCTGTGTCAGTTAGAAACATTTCAATATGTTAGTGTCCATGTTGGTCAGTACAGTGGGTGAGCACATTTGAAGTTGTGTGTAGTGAGTTGTCTTGTAGTGTTTATGGGTGTAAGGTAATGTGTTGAAAATGATATTAGTGTGTATACGAGCATATGTTATGTCAGTTAATCCTCTCTGGGTTCACTGTTGTTACTACCAAATTTGGGGTTAGTGATTAGCTAATACACTGGGGTACTTTTCCACCTGCCAGCCAATCAATTAGCTCTTTCATCCACACACTCTCTCACTCCTTCATCCCCTCACTTTCTTTGGCTCTCTCAATGTTTGAGGGAGAAGTCTCCCGTGTTGAGGCGAGGGCGAGGTAGTCCTCCAAACATTTCTGTTCCGTCGTTGGCTCCTGGGGCCAACAGGGCCTTCATGCTGGCAGCAATATGATCCAGGTCTGCTACACCAGCCTGCAACACAGAGACAGTTAGTGGGTATGTGTGTCAGAATGACTGATTGACAGAGAGAAAGTGAGCTGTATGTTTTTAAATGAAGGTTGACTGACCCGTTCCCCACTATGGCCTTCTCCCTGGTGGGGTCTGTTGCCCTTGAAGCCCCACACAGGAACAGACACGGGGAGAGAGCGGGCCATGTTCATGGGGTTGGGGTGACGGGATGAGAATGACTGCCCCATGGCCATGCTGCGCGGGGGAGGAGGACAGTCCTCACTTAACGAGCCTGGAGCAGAGAGGAGGCACATATTAAGAGCATTAGATCATCATTACCTAATATTACTACACACACTCACCATCAGTGCTCTCCTCCTCTCCATCGGACTCAAAGAATGGTTCACAGTCACGAGACAGCGAGTCCTCATCCATGGAAAACACTCCTGAAGCAGAGAGAGATTAATATTTACAAAGTCATTCAGACCTGAAGATTAAAAAAAATAAAATAGTCCCACAGAGCTGTGTTCACCTGCAGTCTCATTCAGATTACGGCTCCTTTCGTCCATGTCCTCCTCTTCCTCACACTCTTCCTCCAAGTCCCCAATTCCAGGAATGTCTCTCCCTCGTCCAGCCTCCTGTATCATCACAGCCATCTCTCGCTCCCTCTCTCCATTCCCATGCTGCCCAGCAGCTTGACCAATGACAGCCCCTGAGTGGTAGATTGATGGGTAGCTTTGCGAATAGAGTGTGGTATTGGGGCTGATGGTTCCCACCCCACCCTCACCTGTTAGGCCCTGTGGAAGAGAAGTTAAGAACTTTACAATCACACACAGCACTATGAATGACAGCCACATTGAATGGCACAAAATGACTGAGTCAGTCTACTCACCGCCCTGTCAGTGGGCATGTCCACTACCAGTTTAGCTCCTCCGTCTCCTGCACTCAGACGTGTATATCTATGCGCCGTTAGCATAGATGTGGAGTGTAGCACCGCAATGTCGTCCATGTAGCGCCGCGAAGACTCAGCCAAAGCCCCCTGACCCCACACGTGATAGGAGAAATCCCACTTCCGGCCTCCGGCAGGCAAGCCACTGCCACTCTCCCTTTTCCTCTCATCTCCCTCCACTACAGATGGCCAGAACTTCTTACAGGCTGTAAGAATAGCCAGGTCGCAGCCTGACTTCTGACAATATCCCTCCGCTGCGGCAAGTAGTGCCAGCCAGCTCTCTTTGTGGTTGTCTGGGATCTCGGGGTCAGATGATTGGGTGATGGAGGCCATGATGGGTAAACAGGACTTCCAATGACTGTTGGATGTGTTTAATTTATTTGGGCTAGCTTTTATGGAACGTATAGATGCTTTGTAACTGTTTTTATTGATCAATAGTTAAAATGGTTTAGGTTAGTGTAATCAGGCACCTGTAGGACTCAGCCAGCAGTTTGATATTAAATACTATATATATTTTTATTAACAAGTCTTGTGATAAATTTACCTTTTTTCTTACTGCATTGTAGGCTTTAGTGTTGATGTGTTTTTGGAATCTGCTTTTGGCTAATCTGAGGAAACGTTAGGATCCTTTTTCTATTGCTGGTTTGGTTTAAGCTAAGAATAAAACTATCCTTAGTTGTTATAAAGCAGGTTTCAGAGGCACAAGGTGATTGTTTAATATTATTAATGTCAGTGTGCCTGAGAGAACTAGGGGAGAGAAACGAAAATGTTGCTGGTGTTACCTGGAAAAAAACAAAATGGAGAAATAAAGCTTGAGTTGCCCCCCCAAAAAAGTTTGCATTGTTAGTCATTATAGCAATATTAGCTGATGTCACTAGCTAGGCACTATTTAGATTATCACCAAACCAGAATTCAGATAATAATCTAAAAAAATTAGGCATGATGAAACTTCATGAAATTAGATTACAAATGATATGCTTGAGTTGAGTGTAAAATTCACGATCCAAATACTGTACATACATTTCAATTCCATATAACTTTTCTGATGTCAGAGACTGCCTTGTTTCAGTCTGAGTTCATGGTCAATATCTCAATGGTCAATATCTCAGTGGCAGTTTGAGGATGTTCCAAAATAGACCTATGCTAACCGTGGGAAGACGTTGTCCACCTGTCGTTACGTCTCGCGAACTGTCGCAATTCAGCGTCGTCGTCCCTTTCTCCCCCCACAATCTCGTGCATTCGTTAGCATACGAACTGGCTCTGCCAAAACCTTATGGGGTGACTGCCTGCTCTAGACTTACCCAGCTCGTTTCTAAATGTCATCCCTGTGATTATTACTACCAGGAAAGCACTTCATGACTGCGGATTGTTTGTTTGCTAACATGCTAGCCAACTGGTCTCCTGTGCACTCTCCTTCCAACATGAACACATTTCACCTCCATTTCTTGCCTTTGCAAAGACACTAGCACACACAGACACAAAGAAACAGCAATAACAAGAAGTCAGCTTACACATTCAGTTCCTTATTTCGTCTGTTGCAAGCGTTTTTCTAGTTCTAATTATTTCTTTATCCTTCTTTGTCTGATTCTTCATCTCTCAAGAATAGTCTACCCTAGACTCCGACGTTGCTGTTTAGAGACGCACGTTTTACACGTGACTGTGGGCGGGCTCGTACTCGTCTTGTTTTGGACGCGCACTTGGACGAGGCTTGGGGCTGGCTGCATCTCAATAGTTTGTCATGGTTTCTTCTACTGGTATAATTTACTTCATCCTCACTGATCTGACATGATGGATAGCTTGACAGGTGGAAGCAAATGCTTTTGGTAGGCTTTTCAATCTCCATATTATTCCCACCTAAACTGTCTTCTCATTTTGCAGTGCAGATTAAGGAAAGGAGAGAAGAGTAAAATGTTACATTTTTATTTGACTAGGCAAGTGAGTTAAGAACAAATTCTTATTTACAATGACAGCCTACCCCGGCCAAACCCTAACGACACTGGGCCAATTGTGCACCGCCCTATGGGACTCCCAATGACGACCGGTTGTGATACAGCCTGGAATCGAACCAGAGTCTGTAATGACACCTCTAGCCCTGAGATGCAATGCCTTAGACCGCCTGTGCCACTCGGGAGTACTAAAACTGGGATGCAACTTTGAGAAGACAGACAACAACAACCCCTTGCCGCCTTCATCAGCCTCCCTGTCTAAATTCTCTCTGTCCTAACCACTTCTGTTTTTCGGTGTGATTTTTCTGTTCTTTGCTACATTGGTGGTAGCACCAGGATACTCACTGTCACTCATACATTTGTTAGAAGTTTTTCACTATTCACATTGGGATTTTCATTACCACCACTGATGCCTAAT
Source organism: Oncorhynchus mykiss (assembly GCF_013265735.2). Classification (NCBI taxonomy): domain Eukaryota; kingdom Metazoa; phylum Chordata; class Actinopteri; order Salmoniformes; family Salmonidae; genus Oncorhynchus; species Oncorhynchus mykiss. The sequence goes on along the minus strand of NC_048576.1, from coordinate 81,448,203 downwards.
AAACTGCCATTTTCATAATTACATGAAACTGACAAATATTGCAAGAATAGAGCCCCACGGTGGAGGTGTCATAACAGTAGTAGGCCTGATTACCCACAATAAGGAGACAGCCTACAGGGAGGAGGTGAGGGCCTTGTTGGAGTGGTGCCAAGAAAATAACCTCTCCCTCAACGTCAACATAACAAAGGAGTTGATCGTGAACTTCAGGAGAAGCAGAGGGAGCACGCCCGCATCCACAGGACCGCAGTGGAGAAGGTGAAAAGCTTCAAGTTACTCGATGTACACATCACTGATAATCTGAAATGGTCCACCTACACAGACAATTTGGTGAAGAAGAAGCAACAGCATCTCTTCAACTTCAGGAGGCTGAAGACATTTGGCTAGGCTCCTAGGACCCTCACAAACTTTTACAGAAGCACAATTGAAAGCATCCTGTCAGCTGTATCACTGCCTGGTATGGCAACTGCACCGCCTGCAACTGCAGGGTTCTCCACTGGGTGCTGCGGTCTGCCCAAAGCATCACCAGTGGCGCTGCCGATGGCACAGGAAGGCCAAAAAGATCATCAAGGACATCCGGCACCCGAGCCATGGCCTGTTCAACCGCTGTTGGATCCTGTGTTTTACATTATAGCCATTACCATATATATGATTGAATATTATCTGCTCTTGGCTTGTGTGGATGTATGTATGTGTTATGCAACATAGCTGACTTGAAACATTGTTAAAAGCTTCAGGGCCATGGGCCTTTCACATGATGGAAAAATACAGAGTAGCATGGGGTTGCAGAACAAGCGGTCTTTTGTTAGATAACAGGAGCCAGGTGCGAGATAACGGTATGGAGCATGAGCGCATGGATGTTCTTCACAGCAACAGTTACATCTATCAACAGAAGCGCCAAGAGGCGGGGACTCGCCTGAGCGCCTGCAATAGGCTGAGCAAGTTTAAACCACGCCCAGTCTCTACTGTGATAGGCCAACAGACGGGTTGGAACTGTCTATCACAGTATAAAGAATACTGTTTACATTCATCTTGTCAGTTCTCTGTTCTGCCCTGCGTGGTATTACAGTGAGCCCGTATATACGAAAGTTGCATTTGGCATTTATTACTTAGCTAATAAAAAATACATAGTATAAAATCGGTGACTCGTTGTTATATTTATCCTGATACCAGATTCGAATTTTCGCAACTCTAACACCGCTATCATCCAGAAGGCGAGGTCAGTACAGGTTCATCAAAGCTGGGACTGAGAGACTGAAAAACAGCTTCTATCCCAAGGCCATCAGACTGTTAAATAGCCATCAATAGCTGGCCTCCAGCCAGTACCCTGCCCTGCACCTTAGAGGCTGCTGCCCTATGTACATAGAATCACATGTCACTTTAATAATGGAACACTGGTCACTTTAATATTTTTTACATACTGCTTTATTAATTTCATATGTATATACTGTATTCCAGCGGTTTAAGGCACTGCATCTCAGTGCTTGAGGCGTCACTACAGACGCCTGGTTCAAATCCAGGCTGTATCACAACCGGCTGTGATTGGGAGTCCCATAGGGCGGCGCACAATTGGCCCAGCGTCGTCCGGGTTTGGCCGTGATTGTAAATAAGAATTTGCTCTTAACTGACTTGCCTAGTTAAATAAAGGTTAAATAAAAATAAATAAATACATCCCAGTCAATGCCACTCCGACATTGCTCGTCGTTATATTTATATATTTCTTCATTCCATTATTTTACTTTGAGATGTGTGTATTGTTCGATACTACGGCACTGTTGGAGCTAGGAACACAAGCATTTCGCTACACCCGCAATAACATCTGCTAAATATATATATGTGACCAATACAATTTGATTTGAATACCCATAAAACCTAGTTGTCAAACAGAGAAATGGTTCCAATCGTTTTTCCACCATTAATCTTTCCCATATGGGATTTCAGAAACACATAAGGGCTGTGTTCGTGTAGGTTTACCCTGGCGTGACGTTTTGATAATCATGTAAATCTCGGACAAGGAGACATCAGTATATTCGGCTCTACTTACTCTCAGATTCGAAAATGCTAATTACCATCAAGGTGGACATCATGCAAAACTACAAATCCCTGCAAGCTCCTGCACATCATCGCTAGCTGACACCCTTGTTAACAGGTATTGTGTCAATTTAAAACTTGCACAAGACAGTTCACAGAATTGTCCATTTAAAGAAATGTAGCCAATTTATTCATTACTACATTTAGATAGTTAATCCAGAGATTTTTTACCTTTGCCTCAATTCAGCAGTCTCGTCCAGATCATCATGGCATTTGTAGTTCTTTATAATAGCCTCATTAGCGTTTGCTTTTTGGGGGTAAATACAGGCGAAAATATTGATAAGTCACCTTGTCCTAGAGAGATTCACACAGTTATCAAAACGTCACACCGGGGTAATCCTAAATGAAATACGGGCCTTGTTTTAAGGTGACATCAATGGTGGAAAAAAGATTGGAACCATTTCCCGCTTTGACCACTAGGGTTTATGGGTATTATGATTCCAACGGTGGTACTCTTGCCACGTTAAGAACAACTGGGAAAATACTTCAAATCCTGACATCGGTGATCGTCAGGTCGGAAAGTCGGAGCTCTAGAAAGAAGCCCGAGTTGGATAACTGTTCTATCGTTTTTTCCGAGTTCCCTGTTGTTTTGAACGCACTGAAGTCGGAAGTCGGACATTTCCGATTTCCCAGTTCTGAGTTCCCTGTTGTTTTGAACGCGGTATCTATTCCAATTTAAACGTGCCACCACATATGATTGGTTGATGTTCCTGACCACCTGCCTTACGTATAACATAGACCGTGCAGTCTATGTAGGCGGAAGTCTTCTTCTGACGACAATTGTTTTGGAAAAAAGGCTAGTGGAAGAATAATGGAGCCAAAGGCTGAGACTAGTCACAAGGTAAGCGCAATGTATTGAAATTGAAGTTTAGATTTCGTCTTCGTCTGATTGATTCGGTCTGTATTAAAGGGCCGCTAACTAAATAAACTCGGTTATCACCAATTGTAGCTTGAATATCACCTTCACAACAAAGTCGTGTGATATTTGGGGAAGCTGACGTAACTACAGTAACAGTTAGCTAGCTAGCTAACGTTATAACAACAAACAAGCTAGCTTCATAATTATTTCCAGATTAAATTGATATTTGCTGCTGTGAAATATTACTTGTTCAATAAATTAGTCACGAGAAATATCATCATAGCTGTGCTATTTTCCACGGCAGACTTCAATATGTAAAGCAATAAGCACTGCTGGTTCTCTAACAGCTACTAGTAGTAGTTAGACCTGTTTACAGTGAAGTAAGGGTCCCGGGGCCGAGGATCCCATTCCATAAAATTAGCATTGTAAACTTCCCTGTGAATGTGATTACGGTATCTAACTAACGAAACGTTTGAGCAGTTCGTTGGTGGAGGATGGCTTATGTAATATTTCACCTGAATTGATGTCACATCTGGCAAATTATTATTGATTATACATTTAGGGTAATATTCAGGATAGATATGATGGTATATTGTATTTGTATGGAAGCTAGCTAGATGTGTCCAATTGGGTTCAGTCAGTTTAAGTCCAGTAGGGTAATTCGATTCTGAGCTGCAGTAGACACAAATCAAGTGTTATTTGTCACATGCGCCGAATACAATTGGTGTAGACTTTACCGTGAAACGCTTGCTTACTAGCCCTTCCCAACAATGCCGAGTTTAAAAATAAAATGTTAACATAAGAGGAATAAAATGCACAGGAATGGAGCTATAGACAGGGAGTACCAGTACCAGACACTACCTGGGAGAAACCCCTGGCAGGCACACAGGTGGAATCACTGTGTGAGTGACTCATAGTGTTCATGTGACTCTGTTTTGTAGGCTACAGTAAAGTCCGCTAACTCATCCTCTTTGGGATGTCATATGATTGTCATACCCCACCCTATTCCCACTCGATCACACTTTCTGATTCATTGCACTGGAATCCATGACATGACATTTTGCCCTTAGTTTTCACAGCAAATTATATTCTATTAATAGCATATGTTGTTTTGTCACACAGCTGGTGTTTGAGAAGGAGGGGGTTTACCTTCACACCAATGCCAAGAGGAGCAACCAGGACACCACAATCCCAGGATTCATCCGTATAGTGGAACGGGTAAGTTAAGCTTCTCCCATAGACACCATATTTACAGTGAGCTCCAAAAGGGGTGGGTATAATTTGTGGAACGTTGCAAAAGGAATCTGTCCAAAAACTAAGTAATTTACAAGGAGGTTGGGACATGTGGAAAAACTTAATAAAATAGCCCACTCCCTACCCGGTATCTTTTTCTGCCACTATACAACTTTGTATGCGTTGTTTGTTGGCAACTTTGTTATTTGCAATGTTTTTGGGACCGATTCCTGGACAGTGACACATTTATTTTGTCTCTGTACTCCAGCTCTTTGGATTTGAAATGATACATTGAATATGAGGTTAAGGTGCAGACTGTCAGCTTTAATTTTAGGGTATTTTCACCCGCTTAGGAGTTACAGCACTTTTTTTAGGGGACCAAAAGTATAGGGACAAATTCACTTATGTGTATTAAAGTAGTCAACATTTTAGTATTTGGTCCCATATTCTTAGCATGCAATCATTACATTCATTACAATCATACATACATTAAGCTTGTGAACCTACAAACTTATTGGATGCATTTACTGTTTGTTTTGGTTGTGTTTCAGATTAGATCCAGGTTTTGTGCCCAATAGAAATTAATGGTAAATAATGCATTTTGTCATTTTGGAGTCACTTTAAATTGTAAATAAGAACACCTCACATTATTGTGGATGCTACTATGATCACAGATAATCCTTAATGAGTTGTGAATAATGATGAGTGAGAAAGTTGGAGGCATAAATATCATATCCCCTCAAAAATGCTAACATCTCCTGTTACTTTAATGGTGAGAGGTTAGCATGTCTTGGGGGTATGATAACTTTCTAACTCATCATTGTATAATTTCAAGTCCAAAGTGCTGGAGTAGAAAGCCAAAACAACAACACCATTGTCACTGTCCCAATACTTTTGGAGCTCACTGTATATGAAAATATTGCCCCCCGAGTGGCACAGCGATCTAAGGCACTGCATCGTAGTGCTAGTGGCGTCACTGCAGACCTGGGTTCGATCCCAGGCTGTGTCGCAGCCAGCTGTGACCGTGAGACCCATGAGGCGGCGCACAATTGGCCCAACGTCGTCTGGGTTAGGGGAGGGTTTGGCTGGCTGGGATGTCCTTGTCCTATCGCGCTCTAGCTACTCTTTGTGATGGGCCGGGCACATGCGCGCTGCCATCGGTCGCCAGCTGGATGGTGTTTCCTCCGACACGTTGGTGAGGCTCGCTTCTGGGTTAAGTGAGCAGTGTGTCAAAAAGCAGTGCGGCTTGGCGGGGTTTCGGAGGACGCATGGCTCTCGACCTTCGCCTCTCCCGAGTCCGTACAGGAGTTACAGCGACGGGACAAGACTGTAACTACCACTTTGCACTATCATGCAAAAGAGGTAAAAATAAAAATGCTATTGGTTGATTGATTGAAAACCAATTCTGGTCATATTCAAAGTGTACTCATCCCTGTGGTGGAAGTCTTTGTCATCAGTAACTTTCTTTTGCTTCCTTTAGTCAAACACATAGGCCTATAGATCATATACAGTATGTCCTTTCTTCTTAGTGTTAGGCTATCACACATTATTCTGGACTAGACTAAGGTGTTTGTCTATGTTTACAGGGTGGGGAGCCAGCTTTGGAGTGGAGCGCACTAGAGGACGAGGGCCGCAATGCGGCTGCTGTATTCTACACTAAAAAGGTGAGCGCTTGTTTAATACACTAGTGACACACATCACTCTGTTTTCTTCATGTTCTTTATATACGGCCTGTCTTCCTGTTAGGATGGAGAAGGAGGGGTGGAGGACACCAACTTTGACCCTGGCTACGAGCCAGACTGGGCAGTCATCAGCACAGTGAAGAGAGACCAAGTCAGAGAGCACCCCCCCGTCAAAGAGACAAGTACGTAAACTTTTATAACTTGCCTTCTGCGTTTGTAGTTCTCATACTAGGCTATACTCACAAGTGTGTTTGCAGCAAGTGTATAGTGCTATTCTTGATGTTGATGTCTCCCCCTCTGTTCCCAGGCCAGTGGTCGTTCTCCCTGCCTCTGTCGGAGCTGTACTCTCTGCGACGGTCCCGTTTCTCCCTGGGCCGTAACTTCCTGGTTTTTACCAGCAGGGGTGGCCACCCCCTACCTCCTCTGCACTTCCACAGGGGGGGCACCAGGGAGCTGTTGAGGGCCATGCAGCGTTACATCATCCTGGCCCCGTGAGTAGCAGCAGACAGCCAGCTCTCTCTCTCTCCGATCAATGCCTCAGAGGAATTCAAGGCATTTCACTGGCATTTAACTGGACTCTGAACAGTAGAGTTTAGCAGCTGTTGTACCCAACCCCCTTAGTACATATATTTTGAAGTGTCTTTTTCATACTTTCTCTCTCTCCTTCTTGCTAACATTTTCTTTTATTCTGAGCTTCTATATCTTCTCTGTCGCTGTCTGTGTCTCTTACTATCTGCCTGACTGTGTTTTTCTGTTGTTTTAGATCACCTGTAGATGGTCGTCTCTTCCTAGCGTATCCCCATGACTCTGGGGCTCTCTCTCAGTCCTTTGATGAGCTGCACCTCTTTGACGATGGAAGCTCCGACCTCGTCTCTGTAAGTCTTGTGTTTTGTGTGTGCTATTCTCTGAGAAGGTTTTAATGTGTGTGTTTATAATTATATTAATCTCTTTGTTTCCAGAGGTTTATCCAGGACCCTTATGCCACCACCTTTGGGGGATTCTCCAAGGTCACCAATTTCTTCAGAGGGGCTCTACGACCACCAGATTCCCCCTTCCACCCCCGTGGCCCTCAGGACCACCATGGGCCCCCCACAGCTGACGACGAACCAGGCTTTGAGCTCATCACCTGTGTAAGTGGGGGGGATGGGGTTGGAGATGTAAACTCATCACTAGCCCTGACATTTGTGGAGTAGATGGAGAAGAGGACCTCACTTTATAGCATCCAGATGTTGGCTGTAACATACGGATGGCGATATCGTCCAGATGTTGGCTGTAACATACGGATGGCGATATCGTCCAGATGTTGGCGTTAACATACGGATGGCGATATCGTCCAGATGTTGGCGTTAACATACGGATGGCGATATTGTCCAGATGTTGGCTGTAACATACGGATGGCGATATCAGTGGTGAGAGTTTTATTTTTGGTGGCACCAGGGGGTGGAGCTTGGCCCTAAACCAGACGTAACCAGGGGACAGCCTCTCGACAAATGGGAGGAGTTCCTGGATCCAGAGGGGCGTGTGAAGGACCCACAGCAAATCAAAGAGCTGGTCTTCAGGGGGGTAAGACCTTACAGTATAATTCCTCTCTTGTAAAAAAAACACCGGACACCATCTTCCATCCAAATGGGTTTTGCTGTACATTGTCTACACCATGTCATTCAAACCATCCCTCCTTTCCCTCTCCTAGGGTATCACACCCTCCCTGAGGAAGGATGTGTGGAAGTTTCTGCTGGGTTTCTATCCCTGGAATAGTACTGTGAAAGAGAGGGAGGACATTCTGAGGATGAAAACGTTAGTCTCTTATTATCTTCCTCGCTTGTTATGGCTCTCTTATCACAGACTGGGACTGTTGTCTAAACGGGAGTGAGTAAATTCATCTCCACAACCCCTCTGTGTTTCTCTGTCTTCAGAGATGAGTATTTCAGAATGAAGGTTCAGTGGAAGTCAGTCAGTGAAGAGCAGGAGATGAGGAACTCCCTCCTCAGAGGATACCGCAGCCTGATAGGTTGGTGTTGCTGTTTGTTAAACATGATCTCACGCCTCATTGGTTGACACACATTTTATGATTTGTTACTTATCTGTTCATGTTGTTTTGATTGGACAGAAAGGGACGTGAGTCGGACGGACAGACACAACACCTTCTTCTCTGGCAACGACAACCCAGGCCTGACTCTTCTCAATGACGTGCTGATGACATACTGCATGTTCAACTTTGATCTGGGTAAGCCACTTCCCTTGTCCTTACACTTGAAAGTTCAAAGCCATTGTATCACATTTCAACTGTATTGATTATCAATATCTCACACCTGACTCTCCTCTCTCCTTGTGGTTCCTGTTGTCTCTCTCTTTCTCTCCCTGCAGGCTATGTCCAGGGGATGAGTGACCTCTTGGCTCCTCTCCTTTTTGTCACTCAGAACGAAGTGGAGTCCTTCTGGTGTCTGACAGGTTTTATGGAGATGGTGGTAAGCACCTTACTCTCTTGTTAAATACTCATATACAGTGCCTTGCGAAAGTATTCGGCCCCCTTGAACTTTGCGACCTTTTGCCACATTTCAGGCTTCAAACATAAAGATATAAAACTGTATTTTTTTGTGAAGAATCAACAACAAGTGGGACACAATCATGAAGTGGAACGACATTTATTGGATATTTCAAACTTTTTTAACAAATCAAAAACTGAAAAATTGGGCGTGCAAAATTATTCAGCCCCTTTACTTTCAGTGCAGCAAACTCTCTCCAGAAGTTCAGTGAGGATCTCTGAATGATCCAATGTTGACCTAAATGACTAATGATGATAAATACAATCCACCTGTGTGTAATCAAGTCTCCGTATAAATGCACCTGCACTGTGATAGTCTCAGAGGTCCGTTAAAAGCGCAGAGAGCATTATGAAGAACAAGGAACACACCAGGCAGGTCCGAGATACTGTTGTGAAGGAGTTTAAAGCCGGATTTGGATACAAAAAGATTTCCCAAGCTTTAAACATCCCAAGGAGCACTGTGCAAGCGATAATATTGAAATGGAAGGAGTATCAGACCACTGCAAATCTACCAAGACCTGGCCGTCCCTCTAAACTTTCAGCTCATACAAGGAGAAGGCTGATCAGAGATGCAGCCAAGAGGCCCATGATCACTCTGGATGAACTGCAGAGATCTACAGCTGAGGTGGGAGACTCTGTCCATAGGACAACAATCAGTCGTATATTGCACAAATCTGGCCTTTATGGAAGAGTGGCAAGAAGAGAGCCATTTCTTAAAGATATCCATAAAAAGTGTTGTTTAAAGTTTGCCACAAGCCACCTGGGAGACACACCAAACATGTGGAAGATGGTGCTCTGGTCAGATGAAACCAAAATTTAACTTTTTGGCAACAATGCAAAACGTTATGTTTGGCGTAAAAGCAACACAGCTGAACACACCATCCCCACTGTCAAACATGGTGGTGGCAGCATCATGGTTTGGGCCTGCTTTTCTTCAGCAGGGACAGGGAAGATGGTTAAAATTGATGGGAAGATGGATGGAGCCAAATACAGGACCATTCTGGAAGAATACCTGATGGAGTCTGCAAAAGACCTGAGACTGGGACGGAGATTTGTCTTCCAACAAGACAATGATCCAAAACATAAAGCAAAATCTACAATGGAATGGTTCAAAAATAAACATATCCAGGTGTTAGAATGGCCAAGTCAAAGTCCAAACCTGAATCCAATCGAGAATCTGTGGAAAGAACTGAAAACTGCTGTTCACAAATGCTCTCCATCCAACCTCACTGAGCTCGAGCTGTTTTGCAAGGAGGAATGGGAAAAAATGTCAGTCTCTCGATGTGCAAAACTGATAGAGACATACCCCAAGCGACTTACAGCTGTAATCGCAGCAAAAGGTGGCGCTACAAAGTATTAACTTAAGAGGGCTGAATCATTTTGCACGCCCAATTTTTCAGTTTTTGATTTGTTAAAAAAGTTTGAAATATCCAATAAATGTCGTTCCACTTTATGATTGTGTCCCACTTGTTGTTGATTCTTCACAAAAAAATACAGTTTTATATCTTTATGTTTGAAGCCTGAAATGTGACAAAAGGTCGCAAAGTTCAAGGGGGCCGAATACTTTCGCAAGGCACTGTATTACCACATAAGAGTGTTAAAACATAGCATTATACATTTATACACTATTTTAACGTTCTCTCTCTCTCGGGCCCTCAGCACCAGAACTTTGAGGAGTCTCAGGAGGCCATGAAGCAACAGCTCCTTCAGCTCAGCCTGCTGATGAAGGCTCTGGACCCTGAGCTCCTTGACTACCTGGGTAAACAATGACTATCACTTAGTTACTGTGTTTCTCTTACACTTCACCATAACTCAAACTTGTTATTACTCAGTGAGGTAGACATTCATCAGGCAGTCAATTCTCCAATCAGCCAATTGATTATATTTGACCTTAACTCAAGGTGTGTTATGTAACTACCTGGATGCGTAATCGGTTGACATGGTAAATTCTTCACATTGTTATGTTATTATGTTGTCTCTCTTTCAGACACCCAGGACAGTGGCTCTCTGTGCTTCTGTTTCCGTTGGTTACTGATCTGGTTTAAGAGAGAGTTCTCCTTCGAGGACATCCTGTCCCTTTGGGAGGTGAGTGGGTGGATACTACTCATTAGAAACACTCGCATGTAGCCACACACTATATGGAAAAAACACCCTTCGTTTTACAATATATGTAAGTAAACACACAGTGAGCGCACTGTTCTGTGCTAGGTTCTTTGGACTCGTCTGCCCTGTGAAAACTTCCATCTGCTGATGGCTGCTTCCATTCTGGAATCACAGAGGGGGGAGTTCATCGGCTCTGACCACGACTTCAACACTATTTTGAAGGTTTGTTGGAAATGTGTTTGAAGTTATTTTTCTTAATGATGTTGTCTTTTTGTTTGTGTGTACAGTACTAAGGACTGTGTTTGTGTCTATGTGCAGCACATCAATGAACTGACCATGAAGCTGGATCTGCAGACAGTCCTACGAGGAGCAGAAGCTAACTACCTACAGCTGGCCTGCTGCAAAGTAGGAAATATCTTAGAGGAGGATACATTCATTTGGACATGATATATTTAACATATTGTGTATTGTCATCTACCCTCCTCTCCTCTCTCCATTCCTTCTATCTCTCAGGAGCTGCCGGTGAAGGTGCAGGAGGTCATTGGTCTGTACGTTCCCCCCAGCCCTGATGACGAGACGAGCCCAGAATCAGAGTCACATGAGACGCAGCAGCTTCTCAGCCAATCACAGGCAGCAGCTACAGAAACGAGCCAGTCAAGTAACAGCACTGCTGCTGCAGCAGCACGCCCTCGCCCTACCTACCCGTAACTCTGAAGGACAGGGTCATTGACATGAGGAGAGAAAGCCATTAACCGATATGAGGTGTTTCATATAGGAAGATATACGCTCAATGGCCAGTTTAGTTATTTTTTTCATTTATTTTTAGGTACACCCATCTAGTAAGGGACACCCTTTTGCCTCCAGAACAGCTTCAATTCATCGGGACATGGACACGTTGCTCAATTGATATCAAGGGACCTAACATGTGCGAAGGAAAACATTTCCATGCCATTACTTTACCCTCCACCAGCATGTACCGTTGACACCAGGCAGGATGGGTCCATGGACTCACGCTGCTTACACCAAATCCTGACTCTGTCGTCAGCATGATGCAACAGGAATCGTGATTTGTCGGACCAGGCAATGTTTTTCCACTCCTCATTTGTCCAGTGTTGGTGATCGTGTGCCCACTGGAGCTGCTTTTTCTTGTTTTTAACTGATAGGAATGGAACCCGGTGTGCTCGTCTGCTGCAATAGCCCATCCATGAAAAGGACAGAGTTCAGCGGTTCAAGATGGCGTTCTGCACACCGCTGTTGTATTGCGCCGTTATTTGCCTGTTAGCTTGCATGATTCTTGCCATTCTCCTTCGACCTCTCATCAACGAGCTGTTTTCGCCCACAGGACTGCTGCTGACTGGATGTTTTTTGTTTGTCACACCATTCTCGGTAAACCCTAGACACTGTCCTGCACGAAAAGCCCAGGAGGGTGGTCGTTTCTGAGATACTGGAACCGGCGCGCCTGGCACCAACGATCATACTGCACTCAATGACGCTTAGGGCACTTGTTTTGCCCATTCTAACATTCAATGGAACAGTAACTGCATGCCTGTCTGCCTGCTTTATATAGCAGGCCATGACACTCGCTATCTATAGGAGCTAACCATTTTTGTGAATGGGGTGGTGTACCTAATAAACTGGCCATTTATTGTATGTTGGATGATATGGGGCATAGGAGAGAGAGTTTGATAATGTACTGATGAGGGTTGCAGACTGTTACCATTTCTGACAGACGGGGCATTAGAGTGAACGGTGAGAGGTTGTTTTTTTTTTCATGAATGTAACTATCCCAAAATATTGAAATGGTCTATATATGCAGTGCTTTGTCTTTATATAAATACCGCAATACATTTTTTTGTTTCCCATTTTGTGTGAATCCAAGTTATGTCCAGTCATTTATATTTATGTACCGGTCTTGTGAGAATTTCTTTTTTTCATTTTTTTCTTCCAAATTCTTCTTTGTGTGAAATGCTTCCATTTTAAAATAGTCTGTTAAATTGTTTTATCCCTTTCTTTATCTCAGCCCATTTGTCCCTTTTTAATGGTGTATCATTGTGGTCTGCATTAGTTCCACCCTGTTGTTCCTTCTATCCATGCTCTCCTCTCTATTGCTGTCCTTCTCACTCTAAGTAATACTAAATATAATATGAAGAATAATCTTACTGACAGAGCATTACAAGTACTATAAAATGCCTGCCTTGTAGAGTGTTATACATGCAGTACTATAATGTTTAAGGTTTTTAACTACTGGTATTATGTCATAACAATATTTTCATTTACCTGAAATTGCTGAATCTTACCAAATAAAGGGTACAAAAACAATCAATTACTGGTGAAATTGACTCTTTTTTTCTGATGTTGTTTACAAGTCATATGTTCCCACCAGACAGTGTGAACCCCCCCAATTCTGTTAACCCTCCACTACCCTCCCAAACTATTCATCCTAACACTCCCATGAATTTTAATGTGTGACTGGTCCATGCCCTCTCCCTCATCTCAGTTCCATATGAAGTTTTAGACATGGTAATGCTAGTACGTATAAGAGAGAGATCGACATGCAAACAATGAAAGATTTACCGGAAACCTAAAATACAAGTATGTATTTGAGGTGCGGAAACTGTTGGGGTAACTGTTTGATTGTATTACTATTTATTGATTGCATTTTGTATTTTAATAATGGTATTTTATGTGTTCTGCAGCGCTCATTTGGAAAAGGACTGGATCTTAATGACTTCCTGTTGAAATAAAGGTTCATTCAAATATTGTCTTGTCAGATGGTCTGTGAGTTTTGATACTCTTGTTGTTTACACTGTAGTTATTGTTGTAAACTAATAAAATTAAGTGTAAAACACAGCTCATTTGCCAGAAATGTGTCAAAAGCACTTAGTTGGTTGACTTAGTTCTGAGTGATAAAGTGTTTATCAGTTCTGTAGGATGGTTTATGCAGTGTGTTAACTGAGTGAGCAGACCCCCTTCCCCTCCCCGTCAGCAGGTGTCTGTGAGGTGAAAAGGGATCTCTGTCCTCCACTGTCCCGGGCAATGAGGTGGAAAATGAGGGGCGGAGAAACACACCCCCCCCCCCTCTCAAGACCGACTGGGTCGTTCATGTCTCTCTGTCCCCCTCTCTCCCTCCTTCCCTCTCTGTCTCAGTTTGAATACAGCTGCAATGTATGAATTTAGCAGGGTACTTAAACAGGCGGGCGATCTGTCACTCTGTTTCTCTTCCCCACGCCCCTCTCTGCCCTCTCTCTCTTCTGACCTGACCTCTTCTGACTCCCACAGCCAAACTCACTCTGGCTCTCATTCAAACTCAATCTGTTTTCAGTGCTAATCCAATCCCTGTTTATGGATGTCTCTCTCAACAGCCATCATCCCCTCTAATTCTACAATGGTCCCAGTGTGTTGGGGTGATAATCTCTCTTGTTGTGATTGTGTTACCGCTTGGAGGGGTTTTTGTCTGGAGTGTTTGAGACCTCAGAGGAGATAAAGTCTGTGGTTTAAATCTCAAGTCCCAGATAAGTGTGCTCTTACTAAAGAAGAATGCCTTTTGCATTCTTCTTGGGGTTTTCCAGCAAATGTGCAGCCATGAATAACACACACACAGATGACTAATGATTAAGGGTGATGGATGAATATTTCAGCAATGAAATCTCTTGACTTCGAAGAGATTCAACAAAAGGACTCAGAAATGATGCTATGACTTTCCACACTAAATGTTAGTGAGAAACACAAAATACATTCCAGCTAAACATTTGCATAAAACAGATACTATTTTAAAAGAAAACAACTGTATTACAACATATCTATTTGAAGGTCTGATTATCGTGATTGATTTAAAGCGGCAATCAGCAGTTGAAACAATAAGTGACTCCCGCCCCTGTTTTGGTAAAAAGCTAAGGGATGGGGCTGTAGAAATGTAACAACTGTCAAATTCAAAGAAAGAGCTATGGATGCAAGGACTGACCATCCATGATATCAATATGATAGTTTTAACCATGTTTGTTTGCATTTACTTTGTTTACAACCATTGGGATAAAACAAGCTAATATTTTGGGTTCTGATGTGCAGATTTCCCCTTTAATCAAGTAAAAATACATAACCTTAATGTATGCTTTTGTCTTATGATATTTTAAGGCTGATTCAAGAGGTGTGTAATTGTTTCATTTTCAGTGCTTCCCAAATGTCTTTGTGAAACATAAGCCCTCGTGTGTCCCTTAAACCACCTGTAGTGACTCACTGTGTCAAATAGAATCTGAATTCACTACTTGTAAGTGTGACCCCATTGTGACCGTCAGGGGAGTCCCTGAGGAGCATGCGAGAGTGTGTCTGCTGTCCAGTGAATGTGTGAAGGGTGTGTGTGTGTGTCAGAGAGAGAGAGGACCCAGCAGAAGGCCAGGGGCTGGTGTCTGACACTGATTTGTAAAGGAGACAATACGGCTCATTGACCTGCCTGCTCTACTGTCTGTTGCTCATACCTCACCCTGTCCTCCCTAGTGGATTCACCCTTCTTTAAACAGGGGTACCAGATTGCCACAGGCCGGGGGGGGGGGTGGGGTGGGGGGTAATGGGGAGTAGAGAGTAGAGTGACGGGACACAGGTTGCTTTGACAATGAGATTCCTCAGAGAGTTCTGGGCACTAGAGAGAGAGTTTCATGCCAGAAGTTAGACATTTAGAGGCCGGAAATCTTTATACATAGATATTAGTTCGTAGCACAATAAATTCTGTGTAGCTACAAACAGGACAGGGCAAAAAGGTTTCTAAAATGATTTTGTAAAAATGCAACCATTCAACACAGCATAAACCCTCATGTTGCTTTTCCAATTAACTGCAATTATAATCTCTAATTTCTCTATACAGTTTATTTTATTTAATGGGAAAGAATTTGGAATTTTCAGTTTGAGAAGATATATTTCCATCTTTTCTCTTTCCCCTTTAATATTGTCAACAAACAACCTACTCCTCATGTTATCCATTCCCATTGTCAGAGTTTGGAGATGACCTTTTCTCTCCTCCCTTCTCTCCCTTTCTCCCCTTCTCTTTTTCACTTTTGGGGGCAAGCTGTTGCCCTGTCCCTGCGGGCCCCTCCCTCTCTTGTCTGCACCCTCTCTCCTCCCCTCCCTCTCTCTCCTTCTCTATTTTCTCACTCTCTCCACCTGTTGATGCCATTGTTGTACAGACAGCATTGTTGTATTTTTATTATTTTATGTCAGTCACTATGTTACCACCCTCTTTCTCTTTCATTCCCTCTTCACCACACCCTCTCTGTCACCCTCTTTCTCTGAGGGGTATAAAACCCAGCCAGAGGAGGTTCGGGCTAAGATTCACACCAGCACCACACAGGAACACACACATACAGAGGGGCGAGGAAATAAAAGGACATCCAACATAGCAGTGACAAGAAGAGGGTTCAATTGAGTTGGATTAGTTGCAGATTTTCAGCACACACATTGGTCCTACATTCTCTCTCCTTACACTGACAGAGTAACATTGACTTGTTGTATCCCACTTTCTGGACCGAGAGGAACACAAACCCACCTAGGTAGTTGTGCGTGGGCTGAGCTGAGGGATGTCTGTGTCTGTGTCTCTGTGGTGTGAGGAGGAAGTCCGAGGCCAGCAAGACCAGGGAGCCCAACAGGGCCAGGCCAGGGGCCATTCACAGCTCCGGGCCCCCTGGGACCCCAGTGTGTCTGGGCAGCGGATCATCCAGAGGCTGCTACAGGTGGAGGAGAGATATCTGCCCTCCGCCCTCTACGTCGCTCTCATCCAGAGAGAGCCGGAGCGCAGAGAGGAGCTCGCCAAGTGGGCTATGGAAGTATGAACTTTCATTCTCTGGATTCCATTTTCATCTCTTTTTTCCCCACATGAATGTCTTTGGTGTACTGTGATGAGGCACCAATTGATTCTCTCCTGTTGGTCTCTCTACTAGGTATGCTGTGAGCGTGGCTGTGACGAAACAGTGTTTCCCCTGTCTGTCTCTATGTTGGACCGCTTCCTGTCTGCCTCCCTGTCTCTCCCTGTCTCACCCTACTGCCTGGCTGCAGCCTGCATCCTCATCGCCTCCAAACTAACAGAGTGTGACACAATCTCTGCTGACTCTCTTTGTGCTGCAGCTGAGTACAGCTTCCTGCCCTCCAACATACGGGTAGGTCACCATTTTGATATTGAGGAGAGACACTTTCAAAACTCTGTATGTGACAATATGGGGGATTTGTGAATGCAAACCATCTCTGTATTATTATATGCATTGTATTCAGTGGGCTATATATACACTAAATGAAAATGTTTTTACACAGAAACACATGTATATTGATGTTCTTGCCCTTTCATCATAAGGAGATGGAACGTGTCATCCTTGCGACTCTTCGATGGGACGTTGCTGCGGTAACGGCTCAGGACTTCATTCCACATTTCCTTCCCCCTGTAGGAGAGAGGAAGGATGGAAAGACAGACACAGAGGAGTTATTCTCCACACTGCGTCGGCATAGTGACACCCTGGTTGCCATGTGTGTCTGCGATTACCGTTTCCTGGGAGCCCCTCCATCCCTGGTTGCTGCGGCAGCGCTGAACTCTGCGCTTCGGGGTTTGGGCAACAAGGGTCCAGGTCATCTGGGTCATATGAGTGCTACACTGGCAGAACTGTGTCAGACTGACCTGGTGAGTGCCTTGCAGTATCTCTAATATCTCTACATAAAATATCTCAACATATTGGTTGTATTACAGCCAGGAGCTGCAGTTCAACTCTATTCAATAGCAATGCTGAATGAAAGACTGATTTAGAGGTGAAAATGGGACTGGAAAGAAAGGACCACAGAACTAAGTGTTTGAGTTACAGATTGGTTGTGATATGGTTAGTGTGACTGGAAGGGTACTGGTTTTAATCCTAATCTGTGTTTATCTTTCTTCTTTGATGACAGATGGTGTTGCAGTGTTACAGTGAATTGATAGAAGCTGCCCTCAAACAACGGCTCAGAGGTGGACTCCAAGACAGTGCCATGGAGAAGGATGGAGAAATAGAGGATGAAAGAGCAGGCACTCCTACTGATATGAGAGAGATTGATTTCTAAACACTAAATTGTGTAAGGCAAAGTGCGAATCAATCAAAGTCCTGCATGTAGCTCATCAGTGAAACTGATATAAACTCTTTATGACCTCAAATGCTCTACAATTTATTATATTTTGAAATTACTTTAATTTAATATTGTTTATTTATTCATTGTGTTTCTTGTGCCATATTTATTATTTATTTCATGACTGTGAATGACTTGAATGACTGTCATGACTTTGTCATTATGTTGTTGATAGTATGTCCTTAGTCTATTATTTATCAATTTATTTATTATGTGCAGTTACATAATATTAATTTATTTCAATTCACCATTGTTTGTGTTTGTGACAAGGTAATTGATGAAATAATATACATAGCTATCTATTTTAATGAAATAAATACATACCTTTTACCTGTTAGAATTTGATATTTTATTTATTTTCTCTTTATATGTGATGTGTGTGATGGACAAACACCCTTCTGGAAATAAGACACCCTTACAATGTAAATTAAATACAATTTCACTTATTTATGTATTACCTTATTTAACTTCAAAACAATAACTGTACTTCGCATATGTGGGTGGTTTTCATAAGATAAGGAAGACGTAAAGGAAATGTACGTTTTTCTGTATTGGAACGAGACCAAAGATGATCTATTATATTGACACGACTGACCATTTTAACAACGGAAACATATGTCATCAATGATGGAAGGCAGGAGAAATCAGGTGAGACCATTTTAGCCAATGAGAGGGTAGATAAGCGTATGACCAACAGGCACAAGTTGTTTTTCTCTAAGTTGCCGGAATGCCACGTGAATCCACTTATATAAGTACATTTGTAACCGCCTAAACATTACAAAACTTATATTCGATTTCGACACCCTCCATGCAAAAAAGGGCTTATCTCACGCGGACATATTTTGGGCGCAGTAAATCCTCTCGCTTCGCCTCTTCCCCAATGACGAGACCACTGAACTACAGTTTATTAAGAACGGACGGGATGGAGACGCTGAGGTATAATAATGCCGCGTTCATGTGAAAGTCGGAACTAGGAAACTCGAAACTAGCAAACTCGGAAATGTACTAATTTCCTAGTTCCGAATAGTAGATGAACGCGTTATAAGAACGGACGGGACCCATACACAGTCGCTTCTTTTTGACGTAATTTTCAGCTGCGACGCAAAAATCTTTCTTTTTTTTTCATTTCGGAAAGATTTTGGTGAAGGAAGTAACGTTATCTGGCTAATACAACGGGCAAGAATTAGCCACCGATTAACAAGTAACGGTAAGCGAGAATCAATGTCACAACGAGTGTACATAATACTACATTTGGCCTGTTGGCGTTGCCATATGTTTTCTAGAGGGTTTCGCACATTTAATATGAATGGGGGATGCAAGATGGGTGGAAGCCTCTCTCTCTCGTCCGTAGCTAGCTAGCTTGCTGTTCTTCAGAGGGCGGTAGTGTCTTTGTTGCGTGTTGTTGCGCTTTCTACTGAAAAGCTGTATATTGTCACGCGAAATCAGAGCGTAGACCTTTCATTCAGCGAGGTTTCGCGTTAGCCCACAGTGCGTCACTAGCCCACAGTATCTGATGGTCAGTCTGCCAGTTCCCATATAATGTCCATGCAACAGGATACGCCTCCTGTGATGTGCCTCTGTCTGTCAGATGTCAGCCGTCAAACATCATTCAGTTGGTGTTCAGTACCAAATGACAGATAGCTGAATGTCTGAATATATAATTGACATAGACAGATCATATATGTTCATACTTGCAGGAGGATGAACCTGGATCCTGGCTGGCTGCTGCTCCTATCCATGTTTCTGGAGGTTTGGTCAGTGCCCCTCGACCGCAATGCAACCCCCCAGGAAGCACAGCCTCCTCAGGAGGACAAACAGGAGGATAATGTGGTACGCCTTTGTTGTCTGTCTGTGTGTGTGTTGTCTGTGTGTGTATCCATGTGTGATGTGTGTGTGGTTGCCTGTCCGTTGCAGGACACAGGCCTATACTATGACCGATATCTGAGAGAGGTGATTGAGGTGCTGGAGACAGATCCCCACTTCAGAGAGAAACTCCAGACTGCCAACACAGAGGACATCAAGGTCTGTCTCTCGCTCTCTCTCTTTCTCTCTCTTGTCTTATATTTTCTGACCTTAGTAGTTTTTCGAAGTATTAACTCACTATTAGTATTAACCCCTCACCTCCTTGTGTAGTAACCTATGATGTTGCACAAGTAATCTATATTAGGGCTTGGCACGGGTTATTTGAATATCTGAATGGACGTTAGTATTCGATGACTTAATGGTCTATTTTAACAATGAAAATGCTTGGTCTAAAATGTCATAAAAGTATCTATGTGACATTGCTACATAGCCTACAAGGATAGACCATTACATTAAACATTTTAATAACACAACAGTTTTATGACAGTTTTTATGAGTGCGGCCCATAAAAAAGATGCCCCGGTAGCCTTCACACGTGTAGCTTGTTGTTATTGTTGGTCAATCAAAGTGGTGTTACAGTCGGAGGCTCAATGTGTAGCAAAGGAAGTGGGAGATTTCTAATCGATGCAAAATATAATAAAAATTAGGGAATTAAGTTGGCTAAATGAGAAGGAGTAGGCTACAGTGATCAACCAACCGGTAGGCTGTTGTTTCATATGAATGGAGTTGTTGTGGACAATTACGAGGTGTGCCTCAATTAGCCTTTCTACTTTAGCTAGCTAGCTGACTAACTTACCTAGCTACTGTAGCCAGCTAGCTTCTTTACAATGATTTGGTTCAGTCAAGACCGGTACTACCAGATGGTATGATAGATAACTTGTTGCTGCCATAGGTTTTCTAACTAGCACGAGTCGGTTTGTCTACTTTTTCTCTCTCCCTCTGTGCCACACACACTGGCCCCTGCTCCTCTCTCACACCTCACTTACCCTTCTGCTGAAACGCGTAGGGTACCGTTTTCTTTAAAAAATGTATTTCTACAATCCAGATATCTGAAAAAATATCATATTTGTATAGTGAAATAATTTCAAATGCCCATCCCTAATCTATAGTGTATATACTGTATGTCGAGTATGTGTAAATTCTTTGTCTATACATTCTGTCTGTATTCTGTCTATGTTCTGTTTATTGTGGCAGCATCAAGTCACTGGGTCAAGTTCCTGGTACATGTACAGTAAATGTCCTGGCGAATAAAGGTGAATCTATGTGTCTGACTGACTGTCCATCTTCTTCAGAATGGTCGTCTCAGTAAGGAGCTGGACCTTGTGGGGCACCATGTTAGAACTCGTCTGGATGAGCTGAAGAGACAGGAGGTGTCTCGCCTCAGGATGCTGCTCAAAGCCAAACTGGACAGCACCAACACACAGAGTGAGGGTTTCTAAAGGCCTGGAAGACCAAGATTATATATGTTTTCTCAGTCACTTGTTAAAACCCCTCTGTTTATCCCCAAGGTTTACAGATGGACCATGCCTCTCTGTTGAAGCAGTTTGAACACCTGGATCCACACAATCAGAACACCTTTGAGGCCAAAGACCTTGAGCTGCTCATCTCAACGGTAATGCAGTGAGCATAGAGTCCAGGGCCTGTATGTGTATTCATAGAACATCTAAGAGTAGGTGCAGATCTAGGATCAGTTTAGCCTTTTCAAATCAAATTTTATTGGTACAAATACACATATTTATTGTGTACACACACACATATTTATCAGATGTTATTGCGGGTGTAGCGAAATGCTTGTGTTCCTAGCTCCAACAGTGCAATAGTATCTAACAACACACAACAATACACACAAATCTAAAAGTAAAAGAAGGGAATGAAGAAATATATAAATATTAGGACGAGCAATGTCGGAGTGGCATTGACTAAAATACCATAGAATAGAATACAGTATATACATATGAGATGAGTAAAGCAGTATGTAAACATTATTAAAGTGACCAGTGTTCCATTATTAGAGTGGCCAGTGATTCCATGTCTATGTATATAGGGCAGCAGCCTCTGAGGTGCAGGGTTGAATAACCGGGTGGTAGCTGGCTAGTGATGGCTATTTAACAGTCTGATAGCCTTGAGATAGAAGTCTCTCAGTCCCAGCTTTGATGTACCTGTACTGACCCCGCCTTCTGGATGATAGCAGGGTGAACAGGCAGTGGCTCGGGTGGTTGATGTCCTTTTTGGCCTTCCTGTGACATCGGGTGCTGTAGGTGTCCTGGAGGGCAGGAAGTGTGCCCCCGGTGATGCGTTGTGCAGACTGCACCACCCTTTGAAGAGCCCTGCGATTGCGGGTGGAGAAGTTGCCATACCAGGGGGCGAAACAGCCCGACAGGATGCTCTCAATTGTCCGTCTGTAAAAGTTTGAGTGTCTTGGGGGCCAAGCCGAATTTCTTCAGCTTCCTGAGGTTGAAGAGCAGTTGTTGCTCCTTCTTCACCACACTGGTGGATCATTTCAGATTGTCAGTGATGTGTTCGCCGAGGAACTTGAGGGTACTATGGTGTTGAAAGCATTCTTCTGTAGGTATTCCTCGTGTCCAGATGGGATAGGGCAGTGCGATGGCGATTGCATTGTCTGTGGATCTATTGGGGCGGTATGTCAATTGAAGTGGGTCTAGGGTGTCAGGTAGCGGTGATATGATCCTTAACTAGCCTCTCAAAGCACTTCATGATGACAGAAGTGAATGCTACGGGGAAATAGTCATTTAGTTCAGTTACCTTTGCTTTCTTGGGTACAGGAACAATGGTGGACATCTTGAAGGAAGTGGGGTCAGCAGACTGGGATAGGGAGAGATGGAATATGTCTGTAAACACTCCAGACAGCTGGTCTGCACTTGCTCTGAGGACACTTCTAGGGATGCCTTCTGGGCTGGCATTCTTGCGAGGGTTACCACGCTTAAATGTCTTACTCACATCAGCCACAGAGAATGAGAGCCCACAGTCCTTGAAATCCGGTCGTGTTGGTGGCATTGTTATCCTCAAAGCGGACAAAGAAGGTGTTTAGTTTGTCCGGGAGCAAGACGTCGGTATCCGCGACGTGGCTGGTTTTCCCTTTGTAATCTGTGATTGTCTGTAGACCCTGCCACATACGTCTCGTGTCTGAGCCATTGAATTGTGACTCCACTTTGTCTCTGTACTGACGTTTTGCCTGTTTGATTGCCTTACTGAGAAAATAACTACACTGTTTGTATTCGACTATATTCCCAGCCACCTTGCCATGGTTAAATGCAGTGGTTCGCGCTTTCAGTTTTGTGCGACTGCTGCCATCTATCCACGGTTTCTGGTTTGGGTAGGTTTTAATAGTCAGTGGGAATAACATCCTCTATACACTTCCTGTTGAATTCAGTCACTGTGTCTTTGTATACGTCAATGTTATTCTGAGGTTAGCCAGAACATATCCCAGTCCGCTTGATCAAAACAATCTTGAAGCATGGATTCCGATTGGTCAGACCAGCGTTGACTAGACCTTAGCATGGGTACTTCCTGTTTGAGTTTCTGCCTATAGGAAGGGAGGAGCAAAATGCAGTCGTGATCTTATTTGCCGAAGGGAGGGTGGGGGAGGGCCTTGTAGGCATTTCGAAAGAGTTGCAGTGGTCGAGTGTTTTATCAGAGCGAGTACGACAGTCAATGTCTTGATAGAACTTCAGTAGCGTTTTCCTCAAATTTGCTTTGTTAAAATCCCCAGCTACAATAAATGTAGTCTCAGGATATGTGGTTTCCAGTTTGCATAAAGTCCAGTGTAGTTCCTTGAGAACTGTCGTGGTATTGGCTTGAGGGGGAATATACATGGCTGTCACTGGAACCGGAGAGAATTCTCTTGGGAGGTAATACGGTCGGCATTTGAATTTGAAGTATTCTAGGTCGGGTGAACAAAAGCACTTGAGTTCCTGTATGTTATCACAATCACTCCATGAGTAGTTAATCATGAAACATACACCACCGCCCTTCTTCCCTGGGAGTTCTTTATTCCTGTCTGCGCAATGTACTGAGAACCCAGCTGGCTGTATGGACGGGGACAGTATATCCCGAGAGAGCCATGATTCCCTGAAACAGAGTATGTTACAGTCCCTGATGACTCTCTGGAGGGGGATCCTTGCCCTGAGCTCATCTACTTTATTGTCCAGAGACTGAATATTAGCGAGTAATATACTTGGAAGCGGTGGAGGGTGTGCAAGCCTCCTGAGTATTCGGGAAAGTCGTATTCCTGGTCGTAATGCTGGTGAGTTACCGCCGCTCTGATTTCCAAAAGTTATTTCCGGCTGTATGTAATAACACAAAAAATGTTCTGGGCTAATAATGTAAGAAATAACACAAAAAAAACTAAATACGGCAAAGTTGCTTAAGCGCTAGAAGCAGATCTGCCAAGTTTGCCATCTTTTATCATAATTAATGCGATTATATTGGCTGCTAATCCTAGATCAGTATTCCTACTCCAGAATGCATTATGAATACGGGCCCTGATTCTTATCTACTTGTATCATAACACTGGTGTTGATGTACTTCTTTATCCCTTCGTCCTTGTCCTCTGCCTCCCTGCTAGGCCAATGTACTTCAGTATCCCCCTCATCCTTGTCCTCTGCCTCCCTGCTAGGCCGATGTACATCAGTTTCCCCCTTGTCCTCTGTCTCCCTGCTAGGCCAATGTACAGTACCAGTCAAAAGTTTGGACACACTTACTCATTCAATGGTTTTTCTTTATTTTCTACTATTTTCTACATTGTAGAATAACAGCGAAGACATCAAGACTATGAAATAGCACATATGGAATCATGTAGTCACCAAAAAACTGTTAAACAAATCAAAATATTTTAGATTTTAGATTCTTCAATGTAGCCACCCTTTTTCTTGATGACAGCTTTGCACACTCTTGGCATTCACTCAACCAGCTTCATGAGGAATGGTTTTCCAACAGTCTTGAAGGAGTTCCCACATATGCTGAGCATTTGTTGGCTGCTTTCCCTTCACTCTATGGTCCAACTCATCCCAAACCATCTCAATTGGGTTGAGGTCGGGTGATTGTGGAGGCCAGGTAATCTGATGCAGCATTCCATCACTCCTTCTTGGTCAAATAGCCCTTACACAGCCTGGAGGTGTGTTTCGGGTCATTGTCCTGTTGAGAAACAAATGATAGTCCCAATAAGCGCAGACCAAATGGGAGGGCGTATCGCTGCAGAATGCTGTGCTAGCCATGCTGGTTAAGTGTGCCTTGAATTCTAAATAAATCACAGACTGTGTCACCAGCAATGCACCATCACACCACCTCCTCCATGCTTCACAGTGGGAACCACACATGCGGAGATCTTCTGTTCACCTACTCTGGGTCTCACAAAGACATGGCGGTTGGAACCAAAAATCTACAATTTGGACTCATCAGACCAAAGGACAGATTTCCACCGGTCTAAAGTCCATTGCTCATGTTTCTTGGCCCAAGCAAGTCTCTTCTTTTTGGTGTCCTTTGGTAGTGGTTTCTTTGCAGCAATTCGACCATTTATGCCTAATTCACGCAGTCTCCTCTGAACAGTTGATGTTGATGTGTCTGTTACTTGAACTCTGTGAAGCATTTATTTGGGCTGCAATCTGAGGTGCAGTTAATGCTAATTAATTTATCCTCTGCAGCAGAGGTAACTCTGGGTCTTCCTTTCCTGTGGCGGTCCTCATGAGAGCCAGTTTCATCATAGTAGTACTTGGTTTTTCCGACTGCACTTGAAGAAACGTTCATAGTTCTTGAAATGTTCCAGATTGACTGACCTTAATGTCTTAAGGTAATGATGGACTGTTGTTTTCTCTTTGCTCAAATGCATTAAGAAAGAAAGAAATTCCTCAAATTAACTTTTAAGAAGGCACACCAGTTAATTTAAATGCATTCCAGGTGACTACCTCATGAAGCTGGTTGAGAGAATGCCTTTGAGTGTGCAAAGCTGTCATCAAGGCAAAGGGTGGCTACTTTGAAAAATCTCATACATTTTGATTTGTTTATCACTTTGTGGTTACTACATGATTCCATATGTGTTATTTCATAGTTTGTCTTCACTATTATTGTACATTGTAGAAATAAATTAAGGAGTAGGTGTATCCAAAATTTTGATTGGTACTGTACATGAGTATCTCCCTCATCCTTGTCCTCTTGTCTCCCTGCTAGGCCACCAAAGACCTAGAGAACTACGATGCAGAGAGACATGATGAGTTCAAACGCTATGAGATGCTGAAGGAGCACGAGAGACGGGAGTACCTCAAGGGTCTGGACCAGGAGAAGCGAGAGAAGGAGGAGAAGAGGATGGAGGAGCTGAAGGATAAACACCGCAAGCACCCCAAGGTCAACGCTCCGGTGAGAGAGAAAGACGGAGAGAGCGAGTAAGATGGAGGGAATGCTTTTTGTATGCGAGACCAGTAGAATGGAATCTCTCTCTTTTCTCTCTCCCTCTCTTTTCTATCTCTCCATCAGGGCAGTGTAGCTCAACTTCGTGAGGTATGGGAGGAGACTGATGGACTGGACCCAACAGAGTTTAACCCAAAGACCTTCTTCAAACTGCATGGTCAGTTAAGCTGCACTCTACTATTACATGATGATGACGTTTGTATGTGTTCAAATAATGTTTATTTTCCTCCCGGTAGATGCGAATGGAGATGGTGTTTTAGATGAGCAGGAACTAGAGGCCCTCTTTGCCAAAGAGGTAACGCACATTCCCCTCACGTGTGTGTGTGTGTGTCCGTCCGTCCGTCCGTGTGGTATAGTAACAGCTCTCTCCTGCCCTCTACCACCAGCTGGAGAAGGTCTACGACCCAAAGAATGAGGAGGATGATATGATGGAGATGGAGGAAGAGAGGCTAAGGATGAGGGAGCATGTCATGAAGAACGTTAGTATTGTTTGGATTTCTGTCCTCTGTTTTAACCCTCCATTCCTGTTTTTCCTTGTTTCTGTGTCTTTGTCCCTCTCTCCTCTCTCTCTCTGTTCACCTCTCGTCCTTTCACTGTCTGTCTGTTCACATCTAATCTGTTCACTGTCTGTCTGTTCACCTCTCATCCGTTCACCTCATCCGTTCACCTCTCATTCGTTCACTGTCTGTCTGTTCACCTCTAATCCGTTCACTGTCTGTCTGTTCACCTCTCATCCGTTCACCTCTCATCCGTTCACTCTCTGTCTGTTCACCTCTCATCTGTTCACTGTCTGTCTGTTCACCTCTCATCCGTTCACCTCTCATCCGTTCACTGTCTGTCTGTTCACCTCTCATCCGTTCACTCTCGGTCTGTTATTTATTACTTTTTTCTGTTTTGACAGGTGGACATCAATCAAGATCGACTTGTCAGCCTGGAAGAGTTCCTTAAATCAACAGACAAGAAAGAGTTCAATAACCCTAAAGAATGGGATGTAAGTGAGTGAGGGACGTTGGGTCGTTTTATAGTTTGTGTTTTGAGTCATGTCAGACTCGTCTTCCCCATCCCTCCAGACTTTAGATGACACCAAGCCGGTGTTTACAGAGGCTGAGCTCCAGCGGTTTGAGGCGGAGCTGCAGACCAAGGAGGAGGAGCTCGGTAAGAGGGCGGAGTCTCTTCGTCAGGAGCAGGATCTGCTGAAGGAGAGGGGCAAGGCCCTGGAGGCCCAGAGACGAGAGTACCAACAGGTAGACAACCACCACTTACTCTGCACAGTGGTATGGAGGATAGCCATACTATGAACAGCCAAATACTGCAGAATAAGCCATACTGTCACTATAGCGATTATATCTTCAATGAAATATAAAACTATGAGTAGCCATATGATGAAATGTTTGTCTGATTCTGTCAGGCAGTACTAGAGATGTCTCAGAGGAAGGAGAAACAGGCAGTGGAGGGGCAGCCTCCTACGGGTCCTAACGGAGAACTACAGTTCCACCAAGAGATGCAGAAACTGGAAGATCAAGGTAAACGGGATAGACAAGATAAAAAGGGCGGGGATGGAGTGAGTTGGGGACATTTTTGCTTTTGTCTCCTCTGAGGGGTTCTTTCAGTAATGGAATGTTCTCTCTGGCGCTCTCATTCAGGTGCTAAAGCTCCTGTTGAACAAGAAGTCCAAGAGGCCCAGAATAACCTGCCTGCAGAACCACCACAGAACCTGCCCATACACACCTAATGCAGCACCCTGATACATATAGGGTTGCAATGGGAGGGTATATTACTGGAAACTTTCTAAGTTTACCAGTAAACTACCAGAATTTTTGTAACTTTCAAGGAATATATGGAATTTTATCAGATGACATCTAGTGTCTTTTTTTGGTACTTCAGATTATCACAGGTGTTTGTGAGCATGGTTACATGCGCACCATAATTTGATTTTGTTTAAAACATTTACATGCTTTGCAAGAAGAACGATTTCCCTAATAATCCTGTTTACGTCTGAAATCAGGCTACTGATGGGACTTCAGATAAATTCCAAAAATCAGCCATCTAAAAAAATGTTCGACCACATTGGCCAAACTTTTTTGCAAAACCTTTTTGATTCTGAGTTGGGACATATAAAGTTTGTATGTGAAAACAATTTCTAATATGCATACTTTTGTTTTTCCAAATTCACGCATAAGAGGGAGTTTTGCGCTACTGGTGCTGGGCGCAAATCAAATACACAGCTCGAATGCAGTAATTTGAAAGATTGCCTAGAAAACCAGGTGTTTTAATCGGTGGATGCTTACTTAGATTTTGACCGTACGCCGATTCAAGATAAGCAGAGTAAGGTGTTCACATGACTATTTCCATACCTGGCCTACTGCCATAATCAGTTTAATATCAAATTATTAGTGTGCATGTAAACATACTCATGAATTATCTCTGGCCCTCTGTGTGGCCTTATCAGAAATAAAATCTATACAATAATTCAATGAGATGACAAAGCTGTAAAAGATCCTAAATATAAACCATCAACGTAGTGAATGTCATTGATGTTTAATATGAGAGTTTCAGAATAAAATACCCTTTGTTTATTTTACACACTTTTTTTATTTTACTATTTCAATATGTCTTTGTTGTAAATATTTGGGGGTCAAACTGGTGGCAGTTGTGAAAAAATACAATAGTTTGTGGAGTGAATTGAAAACAATGCAATTGTTGATTAGATGCTTTTCCAAAATTATTTAGGTTATTTTTCTCTTGAACCATATAGTCTATCCACTAGAAACTCATGGACATTATGGTCACAGATGTAAAAAATGTTTATACTATATATGAATAACATTTTTTTAGTTCAAGTATAAATCATCAAAGTTACCATAGATTACCTGTTATTTACCAAAATTACAGAGGATTCCAGTAACTTTGGTAAAATAGTGGTAGCTGTGCAACCCTAAATACACACACGCTCTCGCAGGAACACATCTCTTTCACTGACACACATATCCAGATAGGTACAGCAGATGACATCATACAGCACAAGCGCACAACCCCAGTCAGTCAAGCACATCGTATCGTCCCCTGGCACAGTCCCGGTGTTCACCTATCTCTGTGGTTTACATTTGATCTCAATAAATTATTCAACTCACTGGACCTAGCCTTCTTCATTTTTAAATTCTCTGTCTATAGATATTCTGCCCTTATGTTGTCTGTGTGTTGTATACCTAGCTTACTATTTCCACTGTTTTCCCCCAAATGTCAAATTTCTGATTTGTGACTGCTAACCCTTTCCCAGATGAGGTACATTGTTTGAATATTTAATTCCCAATCCCTTCTGCCTTCACACTCCTCTAGTTGACCTTTGACCTCTCCTGCCAATAACTAATTTGTCTATTGGTCACTGGGATCTTGCATGCTTCTGTACATTGTTGTTATTCCAGCCTTGTCCTTTCTGTCATCACCCTTCTTATTTTAAATGTATTTTAAACATTGTTGTAGTAATGAATCCCTTCAGTGTCTCTCTACTGTGCTCTCTCTTTTCCTCTGCTGTTGTCCAGTGGTATGGTTTCCTGGGGAGTATGTGCTGATCGTTGTTCTCTCCCATGGAATGGGTCCCCTGGCACACAGTGCATTCCTACCCTGCATTCCACTCACCCCCTGACCCCCGGTGACCTCAATGATGACCTCACTGCCCCTTCTTTCTGGGTGGCGATGCAGCTGTTAGCTGTCAATCACTCCGCTGCTGGTGATGTCACTGCTCAGGGAAGGACATATCTGTGTGTTTAGCAACATCTGCACTCATTTTTCTTCAAAATGTTTAATTTTTTATTCTCAGTCTGGTAGTAGGTGAGACAAGTATGTGACAAAATGAAGGAGAGACAGCTGGATGTAATCTCAAGTTATGAGCAACATAAGTTCTATATGTGACCATTTTGAACATCTATATGGTTGGAAAACATGCAGTACCAGAGCAGCACAGCAGATGATGGTAGACACTGATCAAACTGAGTGTCCCTCACACAGATTTATGTAACTGTCTTTCCTTTTTATCTATAAAGGAATCATCTTTCAGCTTTGATATTTACAGCACCTCGCCTCCATCTTGGAGTTTGGGGGGGGGGTGGTTACTTCATGAGTTGGTTATGGAAGTGACCTGTGTTACCTTGTTCTTATGTGTCTAATGTCCATAGCCTGAGGCACATCACCTCCTCTGTTCTCATGTTAATTCTCTGGATAGAACAACTGACTGTCTCTGCCTGTGACCTTTGGAACCCCACTGGAACCTGAAGGAATCACCAGATAATAATAGGAAATGATACCATTATGGAATTATCCTAGTATTAGACATAGTGCTGATGCTGCTGACACATGTCTTCTTCACCACCATCTCCAGATCAGAGAGACTCACATTTTCAACCTCTCCCTGTCTGAGTCTGTAATACCAACATGTTTCAAGCAGACCACCATAGTCCCTGTGCCCAAGAACACTAAGATAACCTGCCTAAATGACTACCGACCCGCAGCACTCACGTCTGTAGCCATGAAATGCTTTAAAAGGCTGGTCATGGCTCACATCAACACCATTATCCCAGAAACCCTAGACCCACTCCAATTTGCATACCTACCCAACAGATCCACAGATGATGCAATCACTATTGCGCTCCACACTGCCCTTTCCCACCTGGACAAAAGGAACACCTACGTGAGAATACTATTCATTGATTACAGCTCAGCGTTCAACACCATAGTGCCCTCAAAGCTCATCACTAAGCTAAGGACTCTGGGACTAAACACCTTCCTTTGCAACTGGATCCTGGACTTCCTGACGGGCCGAACCCAGGTGGTGAGGGTAGGTAACAATACATCCGCCACACTGATCCTCAACACTGGGGCCCCTCAGGGGTCTGTGCTCAGTCCCCTCCTGTACTCCCTGTTCACTCATGACTGCACGGCCAGGCACGACTCCAACACCATCATTAAGTTTGCTGATGAAACCACAATGGTAGGCCTGGTAACAGACAACGATGAGACAGCCTATAGGGAGGAGGTCAGAGACCTGACTGTGGTGCCAGGACAACAACCTCTCCCTCGATGTGATCAAGACAAAGGAGATGATTGTGGACTACAGGAAAAGGAGGACCGAGCACGCCCCCCATTCTCATCGACGGGGCTGTCGTGGAGCAGATTGAGAGCTTCAAGTTCCTTGGCGTCCACATCACCAACAAACTAACATGGTCCAAGCACACCAAGACAGCCGTGAAGAGGGCACGACAAAACCTATTCCCCCTCAGGAGACTGAAAAGATTTGGCATGGGTCCTCAGATCTCATCAAATCAAATCAAATTTTATTTGTCACATACACATGGTTAGCAGATGTTAATGCGAGTGTAGCGAAATGCTTGTGCTTCTAGTTCCGACAATGCAGTAATAACCAACAAGTAATCTAACTAACAATTCCAAAACTACTGTCTTGTACATAGTGTAAGGGGATAAAGAATATGTACATAAGGATATATGAATGAGTGATGGTACAGAGCAGCATAGGCAAGATACAGTAGATGGTATTGAGTACAGTATATACATATGAGATGAGTATGTAAACAAAGTGGCATAGTTAAAGTGGCTAGTGATACATGTATTACATAAGGATACAGTCGATGGTATAGAGTACAGTATATACGTATGCATATGAGATTAATAATGTAGGGTAAGTAACATTATATAAGGTAGCATTGTTTAAAGTGGCTAGTGATATATTTACATCATTTCCCATCAATTCCCATTATTAAAGTGGCTGGAGTTGAGTCAGTGTGTTGGCAGCAGCCACTCAATGTTAGTGGTGGCTGTTTAACAGTCTGATGGCCTTGAGATAGAAGCTGTTTTTCAGTCTCTCGGTCCCAGCTTTGATGCACCTGTACTGACCTCGCCTTCTGGATGATAGCGGGGTGAACAGGCAGTGGCTCGGGTGGTTGATGTCCTTGATGATCTTTATGGCCTTCCTGTGACATCGGGTGGTGTAGGTGTCCTGGAGGGCAGGTAGTTTGCCCCCGGTGATGCGTTGTGCAGACCTCACTACCCTCTGGAGAGCCTTACGGTTGAGGGCGGAGCAGTTGCCGTACCAGGCGGTGATACAGTCCGCCAGGATGCTCTCGATTGTGCATCTGTAGAAGTTTGTGAGTGCTTTTGGTGACAAGCCGAATTTCTTCAGCCTCCTGAGGTTGAAGAGGCGCTGCTGCGCCTTCTTCACAATGCTGTCTGTGTGAGTGGACCAATTCAGTTTGTCTGTGATGTGTATGCCGAGGAACTTAAAACTTGCTACCCTCTCCACTACTGTTCCATCGATGTGGATAGGGGGGTGTTCCCTCTGCTGTTTCCTGAAGTCCACAATCATCTCCTTAGTTTTGTTGACGTTGAGTGTGAGGTTATTTTCCTGACACCACACTCCGAGGGCCTCTCGTCATTGTTGGTAATCAAGCCTACCACTGTTGTGTCGTCCGCAAACTTGATGATTGAGTTGGAGGCGTGCGTGGCCACGCAGTCGTGGGTGAACAGGGAGTACAGGAGAGGGCTCAGAACGCACCCTTGTGGGGCCCCAGTGTTGAGGATCAGCGGGGAGGAGATGTTGTTGCCTACCCTCACCCCCTGGGGGCGGCCCGTCAGGAAGTCCAGTACCCAGTTGCACAGGGCGGGGTCGAGACCCAGGGTTTCGAGCTTGATGACGAGCTTGGAGGGTACTATGGTGTTGAATGCCGAGCTGTAGTCGATGAACAGCATTCTCACATAGGTATTCCTCTTGTCCAGATGGGTTAGGGCAGTGTGCAGTGTGGTTGAGATTGCATCGTCTGTGGACTTATTTGGGCGGTAAGCAAATTGGAGTGGGTCTAGGGTGTCAGGTAGGGTGGAGGTGATATGGTCCTTGACTAGTCTCTCAAAGCACTTCATGATGACGGAAGTGAGTGCTACGGGGCGGTAGTCGTTTAGCTCAGTTACCTTAGCTTTCTTGGGAACAGGAACAATGGTGGCCCTCTTGAAGCATGTGGGAACAGCAGACTGGTATAGGGATTGATTGAATATGTCCGTAAACACACCGGCCAGCTGGTCTGCGCATGCTCTGAGGGCGCGGCTGGGGATGCCGTCTGGGCCTGCAGCCTTGCGAGATCTTCAAAAGGTTTTACAGCTAC
Organism: Oncorhynchus mykiss; assembly: GCF_013265735.2. Taxonomy (NCBI): domain Eukaryota; kingdom Metazoa; phylum Chordata; class Actinopteri; order Salmoniformes; family Salmonidae; genus Oncorhynchus; species Oncorhynchus mykiss. Next base: position 81,415,125 of record NC_048576.1, on the reverse strand, counting down.
ACCATCGAGAGCATCCTGACGGGTTGCATCACTGCCTGGTATGGCAACTGCTCGGCCTCCGACCGCAAGGCACTACAGAGGGTAGTGCGTACAGACCAGTACATCACCGAAGCCAAGCTTCTTGCCATCCAGGACCTCTATACCAAGTGATGTCAGGAAGGCCCTAAAAATTGTCAAAGACTCCAGCCACCCTAGTCATAGACTGTTCTCTCTGCTACCGCACGACAAGTGGTACCAGGGCACCGGTACTAGGTCCAAGAGGCTTCTAAACAGCTTCTACCTCCAAGCCATAAGACTCCTGAACATCTAATCAAATGGCTACCCAGACTATTTGCACCCCCCCCCCCCCCCCCTCTTATACGCTGCTGCTACTCTCTGTTATTATTTATGCATAGTCACTTTAATAACTCTACCTAAATGTACATATTACCTCAATTATCTCGACACTGGTTCCCCACACATTGACTCTGTACCGGTACCCCCTTGTATATAGCCTAGCTACTGTTATTTACTGTGGCTCTTCAATTATTTGTTATTCTTATCGTTTTCTTTTTTTTAGGTATTTTCTTAAAACTGCATTGTTGGTTAAGGGCTTGTAAGTAAGCATTTCACTGTAAAGTCTACACCTGTTGTATTTGGTGCATGTTTTTTTTATTTTATTTTATTTGTTATTAGGCCATGGTGCAGTATCCATATTTACCTGCAGAGGGAGACATTGAGTCAGTGCAGAAACAGCACAAATGTGGAAAGATATGGACACAGAGTTCTTTCTGTCATTAGCCTCACTCTCCTATTGAGAGCTTTGTAGAAAAACACCCATACATTTGGTCTGTTTACCAAGCCAATATGCCTACAGATCAATACAATGTAATTCTGTCCAGTTCTTCACTTTAATCCTGCAGATGGGCTGTTAGACATTGTGCTGAGCTTTCACTAATAGACCTTTTTCAGATAAAGGTAGTTTAAAAAGCACATACATTTTCCAATTCACAGTGTGTGGGTGAACTTCTCATCTGGTCTGGTGTCTTCTGAGAGGAGGCATCAGTGTCAGCCAGTCCTCTCCATGCAACAGCAAGGTATAGGACAGAGAGTTGCTGAAACCTGTTATGTCATGTGTGTCCTATCCATTGTCACTATCTGCACACTGTGGAATCTCAGAGAGCAAGTCTCTGGAATAATAACAGTATTTGTGATTTGGCATGAGTTGGACGAGGGATTTAAATGTTGAAAATGGGCAGATCAAGTATCTTTTCAATAAGTCCTTTGGCCAAAGAGTGTTGGATTACGAATGTATCTTAAGGAAAGAAGAGAAAGGGCATCATGGGAGACAGGGACTGATAATCTGTTTGGCTCTCTATGAGGTCAGACTGCTGCTACCTCTGGTCTGACCCTGACCTTAGTCTGACCTGGGAAGGAGAGAGGGAGAGAGAGGGGTGTGCATGTTTTATATGATAAACTATGCAATGGACACACTTTTCTGTCTGACAATTATTGTTCTTGACATCACATCTGTACTTATCTGAAGTGGGGACCCGCAGACTTACTCAGACTATTGACACATTCATTCTACTAAAGGAAATATTATTGCCTATTTGAATGCTCTCTCTGTGCATTACAATGACATCATCCTCTAAGAGAAAATTACGTCATCCCTTCCGGGACCCTTCTTACCGCCCCAACCAATTGAGCTGAAACCAATTTAATTTTTTTCTATTGGTTCTGCCAGTTCCAGGAAACGCCTTCTCTTGCCTTCGGTTGGTTGAAGTGTAACCGATGCCCTGTGGTGATTGGTGTCAACTGCACATCTGTCTGTGCGTCCGACCATGAGAAGAATACAGAGGTGGAGATGACTAGCGGGTAATTTGGTTTTGACATGTATAGACGATTTGCATTTCTGTAGAAATACGTTCAAAATCCATGATATACACAGTTGAATTTAGAAAGATCTGAAAATAACACATTATGTTATCATAAACCATATTTAGGCCTAACCATTTAACGACCAAACTCTGCACAACAAAACATTAAATGGTGACAAAAATGGTGACAAAAATGAATATTTGTGATATACATAGTTTATTATGGGGGGTCACGGTCAAAAAGCCAGTATGAGCAATAGGTGAGTTTTGAGCTGTGAATGACGCAGTTCTCATTCTAGACACCAGAGGGGGAGAATGTTTCACTGTAGCCTACAATATGAGGCTGTAGAAGTTATTAGTCCTTCTCTGATTTCCATACATATTGGGTCTAACATTGAATGTGAGTGTAATTTTAATGTTTGTCAATGTAAAATGAAATCACGACTGTGCCACGACTGTGCCCTCATGAGTGTGTGTGCGCGCGCTCCCATGCATGATCAATTAATTGTATAGCCCCACGTGCGTGAGCGGGCGCGTGAGAGCTGCGAGTTTGTTTCTTTAAGACCCAGCACCTTTTTATCCGAGAGAGGAAGGGAGGGATGGATGGAGAGAATGAGGAGAGAGATAAAAAACGAGAGAGAGAACGACGGGGGTTGTCTATGGTGAGGTGTCACGTCGCTCGCGCCCAGTGCCATCGTTTACATGTGTGAGAAGGGAGAGGGGAGGGGGCTGTCTATGGTGAGGTGTCACGTCGCTCGCGCCCAGTGCCATCGTTTACATGTGTGAGAAGGGAGAGGGGAGGGGGTTGCTTGCTTGGAAACTGGGTTTTCACGGCGATACGACTTTTAACCGCGAGATGCCCGGATGGGGTAAATGGGAATCATGTATTTTTTTGCTTTCGACGATGACAAGGGTGAGATAAGATTATGAATACAACATTGGTATCTGGCATGTAATTAATGTTGTGAGATGGAGCTGTGCATGATCTGCCAGCTGTTTTCGAGGATGGAGAGGGGGCGAGGCGGTGGGGTGTAACGCCTAACATTGGGTGTAACGGGATGCTTCATTGCCTACAATATAATTGGGGCATTTAAGTATAGAATAATGCATAATCTTTCATTTGTGCGTATGGCCTTTATTTCGTTTGCAGAATTATTTGCATAGAGGCCATTGGAAGGAAATCGGACGGGAAGAGTCTATAGGCTACATTACATCTTCTGTTTTATTTTATTCACGTCTCTTTTCTGTTGTGACTGTGGTTTTAGTTTATTAGGCCTAACATAGACCTTTCTCGCTAAATATATTTTCAGATTGTATCATACATGACAGTGTGAGACAGAGGTTATTATGAGACAGAGATATATTCCCTTCTACAGACTACACATAGTCCATAATTACAATGATGACAATTTAAATTCAAATAGGTTATGAGACTGCCCGCATAAATACATGTCTGTCTGTCTATCTCTGTAGACTATTAAGGGATACATCCGGCTCGTTTATTTTACCCATGATCCCCCTACTGAACGAGATGGCCAGGCTAAGGCTACAGCGTAACCCTCCATGACTCTCATTTCCGTGTAGACGCGCATCCATGATTAGCATTATGACTAATCGGCTGTATGGATAAGAGCAGAGACCGATGGATACATAGCTTCAGACAGACGTGTGCAACGGAGTAGGTTGCCGTGGATGCTGGACAGAAGTAATGCAATAGGCTCCAACTATGTATTCTACTGATAAGTCGTTGTGGTGGAACAGAGATAGGTGTGTGTGTGTTTGATGTCCAATGAATGTGTGAAGTGTGTGTGTGAGAGAGAGATGAGAGAGAGGTTGATTAGACATGCGTGTGGAGGTTGATTAGACATGAGTGTGGAAGCTTTTTTTTCTTCATCAAGTCAAATGCTTTCATTGTGCAATACATAGGCTACTGTAGGTGTCTTAATTGTCTGGTCTGCTCTGTAAACAGCTGCATCCAACTGGCTATGACAAATTTGATTTAGTCATTATCATCTGGTTTTGTGTCTGTGCTGGCCACCCAATCATCTCACCTGGTCCACCCACATCTCAGAAAAGGGGTTCTCCACTTCCTCCTCTTCCGACCTGGATTGTCTTTATGATGTTGGTTACTAACAAACTGTTCTCTAAAACCTGTTGCATTATTAGTAGAGGTCGACCGATTATGATTTTTCAATGCTGATACCGATTATTGGAGGACCAAAAAAAGCAGATACCGATTAATCGGCCAATTTTTAAAATGTATTTGTAATAATGACAATTACAACAATACTGAATGAACACTTATTTTAACTTAATATAATACATCAATAAAATCAATTAAGCCTCAAATAAATAATGAAACATGCTCAATTTGGTTTAAATAATGCAAAAACAAAGTGTTGGAGAAGAAAGTAAAAGTGCAATATGTGCCATGTAAAAAAGCTAACGTTTCAGTTCCTTGCTCAGAACATGAGAACATATGAAAGCTGGTGGTTCCTTATAACATGAGTCTTCAATATTCCCAGGTAAGAAGTTTTAGGTTGTAGTTATTATAGGAATTATAGGACTATTTCTCTCTATACCATTTGTATTTCATTAACCTTTGACTATTGGATGTTCTTATAGGCACTTTAGTATTGCCAGTGTAACAGTATAGCTTCCATCCCGCTCCTCGCTCCTCCCTGGGCTTGAACCAGGAACACAACGACAACAGCCACCCTCGAAGCAGTGTTACCCATGCAGAGCAAAGGGAACAACCATTCCAAGTCTCAGAGCGTGTGATGTTTGAAACGCTATTAGCGCGCACCCAGCTAACTAGCTAGCCATTTCACATCGGTTACACCAGCCTAACCGCGGGAGTTGATAGGCTTGAAGTCATAAACAGCGCAATGCTTGACGCACAACGAAGAGCTGCTGGCAAAACGCACGAAAGTGCTGATTGAATGAATGCTTACGAGCCTGCTGCTGCCTACCATCACTGCCTACTTAATTATAACATAATAACACACAGAAAGGTCATTAGTAGGTCATTAATATGGTCGAATCCGGAAACTATCATCTCAAAAACAAGACGTTTATTCTTTCAGTGAAATACGGAACTGTTCCGTATTTTATCTAAGCGTTGGCATCCATAAGTCTAAATATTCCTGTTACATTGCACAACCTTCAATGTTATGTCATAATTATGTAAAATTCTGGCAAATTAGTTGGCCCAAACTGTTGCATATACCCTGACTCTGTGTGCCATGAACGTAAGAGAAGTGACACAGTTTCCCTAGTTTAATATTGCCTGCTAACCTGGATTTCTTTTAGCTAAATATGCAGGTTTAAAAAATATACTTCTGTGTATTGATTTTAAGAAAGGCATTGATGTTCATGGTTAGGTACACATTGGAGCAACGATACGCACCGCATCGATTATATGCAATGCAGGACACGCTAGATAAACTAGTAATATCATCAACCATGTGTAGTTAACTAGTGATTATGATTGATTGATTGATTGATTGTTTTATAAGATAAGTTTAATGCTAGCTAGCAACTTACCTTGGCTTACTGCATTCGCATAACAGGCAGTCTCCTCGTGGAGTGCAATGAGAGGCAGGTGGTTAGAGCGTTGGACTAGTTAACTGTAAGTTTGCAAGATTGAATCCCCCGAGCTGACAAGGTAAAAATCTGTCGTTCTGCCCCTGAACAAGGCAGTTAACCCACCGTTCCTAGGCCGTCATTGAAAATAAAAATGTGTTCTTAACTGACTTGCCTAGTTAAATAAAGATTAAATAAAGGTGTAAAAAAAATACAGATTTTCGATTGTTATGAAAACTTGAAATCGGCCCTAATTAATCGGCCATTCCGATTAATCGGTCAACCTCTAATTATTAGATCCAAGGATGTGGCTCTTTCAACTTGTCAATTACAATTATATAAGTTGATTGAGAGCCTTGAGAGTTTAATGGAAAAACACTAATTTCTCTCTTCCTTTCCCCTGTTTCTCTCTTCCTTTCCCCTGTTTCTCTCTTCCTTTACCCTGTTTCTCTCTTCCTTTCCCCTGTTTCTCTCTTCCTTTACCCTGTTTCTCTCTTCCTTTACCCTATTTCTCTCTTCCTTTACCCTGTTTCTCTCTTCCTTTCCCCTGTTTCTCTCTTCCTTTACCCTGTTTCTCTCTTCCTTTCCCCTGTTTCTCTCTTCCTTTACCCTGTTTCTCTCTTCCGTTCCCCTGTTTCTCTCTTCCTTTCCCCTGTTTCTCTCTTCCTTTACCCTATTTCTCTCTTCCTTTACCCTGTTTCTCTCTTCCTTTCCCCTGTTTCTCTCTTCCTTTACCCTGTTTCTCTCTTCCTTTCCCCTGTTTCTCTCTTCCTTTACCCTGTTTCTCTCTTCCTTTACCATGTTTCTCTCTTCTTTTCCCCTGTTTCTCTCTTCCTTTCCCCTGTTTCTCTCTTCCTTTACCCTGTTTCTCTCTTCCTTTACCCTGTTTATCTCTTCCTTTCCCCTGTTTCTCTCTTCCTTTACACTGTTTCTCTCTTCCTTTACCCTGTTTCTCTCTTCCTTTACCCTGTTTCTCTCTTCCTTTACCCTGTTTCCCTCTTCCTTTACCCTGTTTCTCTCTTCCTTTACCCTGTTTCTCTATTAGTGTCCCCTGTTTACGATCATCTTGTTCTCTATTTTCCAGCAGCTTCTCTCATCTGTCTGAAGACCACCCTGGGGTGTCCAAGACCCTCCACTACACCTGCCCTCCCTCTTGCCCCTTCCCTAAACTCTTTCACCCCCATGGACTCCTCCTATCTCGTCCTACCACTCTAGACCTTGCCTTTGGAAACCTAACTGCACCCCACCCAAAGACACACACCGTACCCCAAAGGTATCTCACAATTACATGGGCCCTGTCACTCAGCCAGACTCACTGAGACAACCAATCAGTTGTTATCACCACAAGCAGAGAGCCAATCAGGTGTTTGCTAGACACAGCAGAGATATTCCTATTGTAGCAATACATCCAAAGGAGCTAATTCGGTGAAGCCAGGAAGTAGAGATGAGGAAGTAGCAAGGTACAGAGTAACAAGCCGTTAACCAACCAAACACAGGCTTGTTAGTGATGACTGTGACGTCTTATTCATAGAGAGGTGAGGTACAGAGGAGAGAGAAGGGTAACAGAGTGCCACCATTCTGCTTGCCTGTCAACCAACCTCTCTCACATAGTGACAGGAGAAAAGGACAAGCACACAAACATAAGAGAGAGACCAAGGGCCAAAGCTAGGCAGAGAGAAATAGAGAGAGACAAAAGATAATAGAGTGCCCGTCACACCTTACCTCATACAAGCATACACACTTGAAAAAATATTCTGTGGGCTCCTTGAAGCAAATTTTCCCAGAACAATCCCACACTCTCCACCGACACCCACCAACTTTCAGCTAACACCCCACACACTCTCCGGCCTCAAGATGATGTGCGAGGTGATGCCCACCATCTCTGAGGATGGGCGTGGCGGGAGTGGGGGAGGGCCTTCCTCTCCGGGAGGGAGTGGCGGGGGAATGGGAGGCGGTATGGGGGGTGGGTACGGGGGCAGAGGGGAGCCCCGGGGCGGAGGTGACGAGGGGGGCAGCACCGGGAATCTGGAATCTCTGATGGTGAACATGCTGACGGAGAGGGAGAGGCTGCTGGACAGCCTAAGGGAGACCCAGGACAGTCTGGGGACAGCCCAGCTTCGACTCCGAGACCTGGGCCATGAGAAGGACTCCCTCTCAAGACAGCTGTCTATCGCCCTACCACAGGTACACACGGGGAGGGGGGGTGTGTCTGTGTGTGTGTACATTCGTGCGTCCGTGTTTGCGCCTGCACTTGCTGCATATGTGGCTGCCTGTGTGTGTGTTTCTGTGTGCATGAGTGTGTGTTGTATGTGTGTTTACATACTAAGTGTGAGATCTGGACAAAGAATCTATAGAGACCTTCCTGTTGCCTCGCTGCACACACATTGTGAGTGTGAAAAAGAGAGAGTGAGTGTATACTGTGCATTCGGAAAGTATTCAGACCCCTTGACTTTTTTCACATTATGTTACTTTACAGCCTTATTCTAAAATTGTCACGTTCTGACCTGTATTTCCTTTGTTTTGTATTTATTTAGTATGGTCAGGGCGTGAGTTGGGTGGGCAGTCTATGTTTGTTTTTCTATGTTTTGGGGGATTTCTATGTTTCGGCCTAGTATGGTTCTCAATCAGAGGCAGGTGTCATTAGTTGTCTCTGATTGAGAACCATACTTAGGTAGCCTGGGTTTCACTGTGTGTTGGTGGGTGATTGTTCCTGTCTCTGTGTTTGCACCAGATAGGGCTGTTTTTGGTTTTCCACGTTTATTGTTTTGTAGTGTTCGTGTTTATCTTTTTGTTATTAAACATGAATCAAAGAAACCACGCTGCATTTTGGTCCGCCTCTACTTCACCTAAAGAGAACCGTTACAGAATCACCCACCACAACAGGACCAAGCGGCGTGGTAACGGGCAACAGCAACAGCAGCGAAAAGAGGAATGGACATGGGAGGACGTTTTGGACAGCAGGAGTATGGACTATACTACTTGGGAGGAGATAGACAGGTGGGCGGTCGACCCAGGGAGAGTGCCGGAGCCCGCCTGGGATTCGATGGAGCAGTGCGCGGAAGGTTATCGGAGAATGGAGTTGGAGAGACAAGCACGGCGGCGCGGTAGGAAGCCTGAGAGTCAGCCCCCAAAATGTATTGGGCGGGGGGCTCACAGGGAGTATGGCGAGGCCAGGTAGGAGACCTACGCCAACTTCCTGTGCTTACCGGGGGGCTAGAGAGACCGGGCAGGCACCGTGCTATGCTGTGGAGCGCACGGTGTCCCCAGTGCGGGTGCATAGCCCGGTGCGGTACATTCCAGCTCCGCGTATCGGCCGGGCTAGAGTGAGCATTGAGCCAAGTGCCATGAAGCCGGCTCTACGCAGCTGATCTCCAGTGCGTCTCCTTGGGCCGGCTTACATGGCACCAGCCTTGCGCATGGTGTCCCCGGTTCGCCTGCATAGCCCAGTGCGGGCTATTCCACCTCGCCGCACTGGCAGGGCGACCGGGAGCATTCAACCAGGTAAGGTTGGGCAGGCTCGGTGCTCAAGAGCTCCAGTGCGCCTGCACGGTCCGGTCTACCCAGAACCACCTCCACGCATCAGCCCTCCGGTGGCAGCTCCCCGCACCAGGCTTCCTGTGCGTGTTCTCGGCCCAGTACCACCAGTGCCAGCACCACGCATCAGGCCTACAGTCAGCCTGTCCAGCGCTGCCAGAGCCTTCCTCCTCTCCAGCGCTGCCGGAGTCTCCCGCCTATCTAGCGCTGCCAGAGCCTTCCTCCTCTACAGCGCTGCCGGAGTCTCCCGCCTGTTCAGCGCAGTCAGAGCCTTCCTCCTCTACAGCGCTGCCGGAGTCTCCCGCCTGTTCAGCGCAGTCAGAGCCTTCCTCCTCTACAGCGCTGCCAGAGCCTTCCTCCTCTACAGCGCTGTCGGAGTCTCCCGCCTGTTCAGCGCAGTCAGAGCCTTCCTCCTCTACAGCGCTGCCGGAGTCTCCCGCCTATCTAGCGCTGCCAGAGCCTTCCTCCTCTACAGCGCTGCCGGAGTCTCCCGCCTGTTCAGCGCAGTCAGAGCCTTCCTCCTCTACAGCACTGCCGGAGTCTCCCGCCTGTTCAGCGCAGTCAGAGCCTTCCTCCTCTACAGCGCTGCCGGAGTCTCCCGCCTATCTAGCGCTGCCAGAGCCTTCCTCCTCTACAGCGCTGCCGGAGTCTCCCGCCTGTTCAGCGCAGTCAGAGCCTTCCTCCTCTACAGCGCTGCCGGAGTCTCCCGCCTGTTCAGCGCAGTCAGAGCCTTCCTCCTCTACAGCACTGCCGGAGTCTCCCGCCTATCTAGCGCTGTCAGAGCCTTCCTCCTCTACAGCGCTGCCGGAGTCTCCCGCCTGTTCAGCGCTGCCAGAGCCTTCCTCCTCTACAGCACTGCCGGAGTCTCCCGCCTATCTAGCGCTGTCAGAGCCTTCCTCCTCTACAGCGCTGCCGGAGTCTCCCGCCTGTTCAGCGCAGTCAGAGCCTTCCTCCTCTACAGCGCTGCCGGAGTCTCCCGCCTATCTAGCGCTGCCAGAGCCTTCCTCCTCTACAGCGCTGCCGGAGTCTCCCGCCTATCTAGCGCTGCCAGAGCCTTCCTCCTCTACAGCGCTGCCAGAGCCTTCCTCCTCTACAGCGCAGTCAGAGCCTTCCTCCTCTACAGCGCTGCCGGAGTCTCCCGCCTGTTCAGCGCAGTCAGATCCTTCCTCCTCTACAGCGCTGCCGGAGTCTCCCGCCTATCTAGCGCTGCCAGAGCCTTCCTCCTCTACAGCGCTGCCGGAGTCTCCCGCCTGTTCAGCGCAGTCAGAGCCTTCCTCCTCTACAGCGCTGCCGGAGTCTCCCGCCTGTTCAGCGCAGTCAGAGCCTTCCTCCTCTACAGCACTGTCGGAGTCTCCCGCCTGTTCAGCGCAGTCAGAGCCTTCCTCCTTTACAGCGCTGCCGGAGTCTCCCGCCTGTTCAGCGCAGTTAGAGCCTTCCTCCTCTACAGCGCTGCCGGAGTCTCCCGCCTGTTCAGCGCTGCCAGAGCCTTCCTCCTCTACAGCACTGCCGGAGTCTCCCGCCTATCTAGCGCTGTCAGAGCCTTCCTCCTCTACAGCACTGTCGGAGTCTCCCGCCTATCTAGCGCTGTCAGAGCCTTCCTCCTCTACAGCGCTGCCGGAGTCTCCCGCCTGTTCAGCGCTGCCAGAGCCTTCCTCCTCTACAGCACTGCCGGAGTCTCCCGCCTATCTAGCGCTGTCAGAGCCTTCCTCCTCTACAGCGCTGCCGGAGTCTCCCGCCTGTTCAGCGCAGTCAGAGCCTTCCTCCTCTACAGCGCTGCCGGAGTCTCCCGCCTATCTAGCGCTGCCAGAGCCTTCCTCCTCTACAGCGCTGCCGGAGTCTCCCGCCTATCTAGCGCTGCCAGAGCCTTCCTCCTCTACAGCGCTGCCAGAGCCTTCCTCCTCTACAGCGCAGTCAGAGCCTTCCTCCTCTACAGCGCTGCCGGAGTCTCCCGCCTGTTCAGCGCAGTCAGAGCCTTCCTCCTCTACAGCGCTGCCGGAGTCTCCCGCCTATCTAGCGCTGCCAGAGCCTTCCTCCTCTACAGCGCTGCCGGAGTCTCCCGCCTGTTCAGCGCAGTCAGAGCCTTCCTCCTCTACAGCGCTGCCGGAGTCTCCCGCCTATTTAGCGCTGCCAGAGCCTTCCGCCTCTACAGCGCTGCCGGAGTCTCCAGTCTGCAAGGAGCTGCCAGTCTGCAAGGAGCTGCCAGAGCTGCCAGTCTGCAAGGAGCTGCCAGAGCTGCCAGTCTGCAGGATGCAGCCAGAGCTGCCAGTCTGCAAGGAGCCGCCAGAGCTGCCAGTCAGCATGGAGCAGCCAGAGCTGCCAGTCAGCATGGAGCAGCCAGAGCCACCAGCCAGCATGGAGCAGCCAGAGTCGCCAGTCAGCATGGAGCAGCCAGAGCAGCCAGTCAGCATGGAGCAGCCAGAGCAGCCAGTCAGCATGGAGCAGCCAGAGCAGCCAGTCAGCATGGAGCAGCCAGAGCTGCCAGTCAGCATGGAGCAGCCAGAGCTGCCAGTCAGCCAGGATCCGCTATTCAGCCAGGATCCGCCGTTCAGCCCGGATCTGTCAGTCAGCCAGGATCTGCCAGAACTGCCAGCCAGCCAGGATCTGCCAGAGCCCCTCTGCCCCGAGCAGCTGCCCCTCTGTCCCGAGCAGCTGCCCCTCTGTCCCGAGCAGCTGCCCCTCTGTCCCGAGCTGCCCCTCTGTCCCGAGCTGCCCCTCTGTCCCGGGCAGCCGCACCTCTGTCCCGAGCTGCACCTCTGTCCCGAGCTGCCCCTCTGTCCCGAGCAGCTGCACCTCTGTCCCGAGCAGCTGCACCTCTGTCCCGAGCAGCTGCACCTCTGTCCCGAGCATGTCTATGTTTGTTTTTCTATGTTTTGGGGGATTTCTATGTTTCGGCCTAGTATGGTTCTCAGAGGCAGGTGTCATTAGTTGTCTCTGATTGAGAACCATACTTAGGTAGCCTGGGTTTCACTGTGTGTTGGTGGGTGATTGTTCCTGTCTCTGTGTTTGCACCAGATAGGGCTGTTTAGGTTTTCCACGTTTATTGTTTTGTAGTGTTCGTGTTTATCTTTTTGTTATTAAACATGAATCAAAGAAACCACGCTGCATTTTGGTCCGCCTCTACTTCACCTAAAGAGAACCGTTACAAAAATTGATTAAATTAAATATTTCCCTCATCAATCTACACACAATATCCCATAATGACAAAGTGAAAACAGGTTTTTAGAATAAAAAAATAAACTGAAATACCTTATTTACATAAGTATTCAGACCCTTTGCTATGAGACTCCATCCTGTTTTTTTGGGCTCAGGTACATCCTGTTTCCATTGATCATCCTTGAGGTGTTTCTACAACTTGATTGGAGTCCACCTGTGGTAAATTTAATTAAGTGGAATGATTTGGAATGGCACACACCTGTCTATATAAGTCCCACAGTTGACAGTGGCCTCCATCATTATTAAATGGAAGAAGTTTGGAACCATCAAGACTCTTTCTAGAGCTGGCCGCCCGGCCAAACTGAGCAATAAGGGCCTCAAGAATCCGATGGACACTCTGACAGAGCTCAAGAGTTCCTCTGTGGAGAAGGGAGAACCTTCCAGAAGGACAACCATCTCTGCAGCACCGCCAATCAGACCTTTATGGTAGATTGGCCAGACGGAAGCCACTTCTCAGTAAAAGGCACATGTAAAAGTAAAAGGCCCGCTTGGAGTTTGCCAAAAGGCACCTAAAGGACTCTCAGACCATAAGAAACAAGATTCTCTGGTCTGATGAAACCAAGATTGAACTCTTTGGCCTGAATGCCAAGTGTCACGTCTGGAGGAAACCTGGCACCATCCCTACTGTGAAGCATGGTGGTTGCAGCATCATGCTGTGGGGATGTTTTTCAGTGACATGGACTGGGAGACTAGTCAGGATTGAGGGAAAGATGAACAGAGCAAAGTACAGAAAACCTGCTCCAGAGCGCTCAGGACCTCAGACTGGGGCGAAGGTTCACCTTCCAACAGGACAATGACCCTAAGCACACAGCCAAGACTACGCAGGAGTGGCTTCGGGACAACTCTCTGAACTGAATGTCCTTGAGTGGCCCAGCCAGAGCCCGGACCTGAACCTAATCAAACATCTCTGTAGAGACCTGAAAATAGCTGTGCAGCGACGCTTCCCATCCAACCTGACAGAACTTGAGAGGATCTGCAGAGAAGAATGGGAGAAACTCCACCAAATACAGGTGTGCCAAGCTTGTAGTGTCATACCCAAGAAGACTCGAGGCTGTAATCGTTGCCAAAGGCGCTTCAACAAAGTACTGAGTAAAGGGTCTGAATACTTATGTAAATGTTATATTTCAGTTTTTTATGCTCAGACTTTAACATGGTTCTGGTTTTATGTTGCTTCTCTTATCCATACTGAGCTATCCTGCTATCTACTGGACTCACCAATGAGCTGTTCAGTTTTTTACGGAGTTGTTCCATCTGTACTTAGCTGTTCCGTCTGTTCTTGTTGGTATGTGGTTGTTCCTGCTCCTACGGACCATTTCTGGTGCATACTGAGCAGGGCTGTGGCTGAATCATGACTTAGACTTCATGACAGACAGTTACATATTATTGGCGGTTCCATTCGATTGAGTAAAGACCTCTATAATACCCAGGCCAATATTAGCCCACATCCTTATGCCCGTAGAGTAATCATTCTAGTGTGACTGACGCCACTGAACATGCGAAAAGGACTCCATCTTGGATTTCAGACAGGCAGTCTCCCTGGATGCCTAAGATGAGTGATGCGGTTTATTTTGTTAGAACCCATATGTTCTCTGAACTATTGAAAGCAATAACAGATGTGATAGGACAATGTGTTTTTACTGAGAATGACTGGACATTAAAGGGCCATATTACCTCACTGACAGGGAGATCAATATGGTGCACACATCTACGGACACACACATACACACATACACACATGATGCGAGCAGCACAGAGCGCTGTGATAGATTCAACACCAGCGCTAGCAGCATAGAGTGCTGTGATAGATTCAACACTAGGGCTAGCAGCACAGAGCGCTGTGATAGATTCAACACTATTGCTAGCAGCACAGAGCGCTGTGATAGATTCAACACTAGGGCTAGCAGCACAGAGTGCTGTGATAGATTCAACACTAGAGCTAGCAGCACAGAGCGCTGTGATAGATTCAACACTAGAGCTAGCAGCACAGAGTGCTGTGATAGATTCAACACTAGCGCTAAATAGATTCAACACTAGGGCTAGCAGCACAGAGCGCTGTGATAGATTCAACACTAGGGCTAGCAGGACAGAGCGCTGTAATAGATTTGACACTAAAGCTAGCAGCACAGAGCGCTGTGATAGATTCGACACTAGGGCTAGCAACACAGAGCGCTGTGATAGATTCAACACTAGCAGCACAGAGCGCTGTGATAGATTCAACACTAGGGCTAGCAGCACAGAGCGCTGTGATAGATTCAACACTAGAGCTAGCAGCACAGAGCGCTGTGATAGATTCAACACTAGGGCTAGCAGCACAGAGCGCTGTGATAGATTCAACACTAGCAGTAGCAGCACAGAGCGCTGTGATAGATTCAACACTAGGGCTAGCAGCACAGAGTGCTGTGATAGATTCAACACCAGCGCTAGCAGCACAGAGCGCTGTGATAGATTCAACACTAGAGCTAGCAGCACAGAGCTCTGTGATAGATTCAACACTAGGGCTAGCGGCACAGAGCGCTGTGATAAATTCAACACTAGAGCTAGCAGCACAGAGCGCTGTGATAGATTCAACACTGGGGCTAGCAGCACAGAGTGCTGTGATAGATTCAACACTAGGGCTAGCAGGACAGAGCGTTGTGATAGATTCGACACTAGCGCTAGCAGCACATAGCGCGGTGATAGATTCGACACTAGGGCTAGCAGCACAGAGCGCTGTGATAGATTCAACACTATTGCTAGCAGCACAGAGCGCTGTGATAGATTCAACACTAGGGCTAGCAGCACAGAGCGCTGTGATAGATTCAACACTAGAGCTAGCAGCACAGAGTGCTGTGATAGATTCAACACTAGCAGCACAGAGCGCTGTGATAGATTCAACACTAGGGCTAGCAGCACAGAGCGCTGTGATAGATTCAACACTAGCAGTAGCAGCACAGAGCGCTGTGATAGATTTGACACCAGCGCTAGCAGCACAGAGCGCTGTGATAGATTCAACACCAGCGCTAGCAGCACAGAGCGCTGTGATAGATTCAACACTAGGGCTAGCAGCACAGAGTGCTGTGATAGATTCAACACCAGCGCTAGCAGCACAGAGCGCTGTGATAGATTCAACACTAGAGCTAGCAGCACAGAGCTCTGTGATAGATTCAACACTAGGGCTAGCGGCACAGAGCGCTGTGATAAATTCAACACTAGAGCTAGCAGCACAGAGCGCTGTGATAGATTCAACACTAGGGCTAGCAGCACAGAGTGCTGTGATAGATTCAACACCAGCGCTAGCAGCACAGAGTGCTGTGATAGATTCAACACTAGGGCTAGCAGGACAGAGCGTTGTGATAGATTCGACACTAGCGCTAGCAGCACATAGCGCGGTGATAGATTCGACACTAGGGCTAGCAGCACAGAGCGCTGTGATAGATTCAACACTATTGCTAGCAGCACAGAGCGCTGTGATAGATTCAACACTAGGGCTAGCAGCACAGAGCGCTGTGATAGATTCAACACTAGAGCTAGCAGCACAGAGTGCTGTGATAGATTCAACACTAGCAGCACAGAGCGCTGTGATAGATTCAACACTAGGGCTAGCAGCACAGAGCGCTGTGATAGATTCAACACTAGCAGTAGCAGCACAGAGCGCTGTGATAGATTTGACACCAGCGCTAGCAGCACAGAGCGCTGTGATAGATTCAACACCAGCGCTAGCAGCACAGAGCGCTGTGATAGATTCAACACTAGGGCTAGCAGCACAGAGTGCTTTGATAGATTCAACACCAGCGCTAGCAGCACAGAGCGCTGTGATAGATTCAACACTAGAGCTAGCAGCACAGAGCTCTGTGATAGATTCAACACTAGGGCTAGCGGCACAGAGCGCTGTGATAAATTCAACACTAGAGCTAGCAGCACAGAGCGCTGTGATAGATTCAACACTAGGGCTAGCAGCACAGAGTGCTGTGATAGATTCAACACCAGCGCTAGCAGCACAGAGTGCTGTGATAGATTCAACACTAGGGCTAGCAGGACAGAGCGTTGTGATAGATTCGACACTAGCGCTAGCAGCACATAGCGCGGTGATAGATTCGACACTAGGGCTAGCAGCACAGAGCGCTGTGATAGATTCAACACTATTGCTAGCAGCACAGAGCGCTGTGATAGATTCAACACTAGGGCTAGCAGCACAGAGCGCTGTGATAGATTCAACACTAGAGCTAGCAGCACAGAGCGCTGTGATAGATTCAACAATAGAGCTAGCAGCACAGAGTGCTGTGATAGATTCAACACTAGCAGCACAGAGCGCTGTGATAGATTCAACACTAGGGCTAGCAGCACAGAGCGCTGTGATAGATTCAACACTAGCAGTAGCAGCACAGAGCGCTGTGATAGATTTGACACCAGCGCTAGCAACACAGAGCGCTGTGATAGATTCAACACCAGCGCTAGCAGCACAGAGCGCTGTGATAGATTCAACACTAGGGCTAGCAGCACAGAGTGCTGTGATAGATTCAACACCAGCGCTAGCAGCACAGAGCGCTGTGATAGATTCAACACTAGAGCTAGCAGCACAGAGCTCTGTGATAGATTCAACACTAGGGCTAGCAGCACAGAGCGCTGTGATAAATTCAACACTAGAGCTAGCAGCACAGAGCGCTGTGATAGATTCAACACTAGGGCTAGCAGCACAGAGTGCTGTGATAGATTCAACACCAGCGCTAGCAGCATAGAGTGCTGTGATAGATTCAACACTAGGGCTAGCAGCACAGAGCGCTGTGATAGATTCAACACTATTGCTAGCAGCACAGAGCGCTGTGATAGATTCAACACTAGGGCTAGCAGCACAGAGTGCTGTGATAGATTCAACACTAGAGCTAGCAGCACAGAGCGCTGTGATAGATTCAACACTAGAGCTAGCAGCACAGAGTGCTGTGATAGATTCAACACTAGCAGCACAGAGTGCTGTGATAGATTCAACACTAGAGCTAGCAGCACAGAGCGCTGTGATAGATTCAACACTAGAGCTAGCAGCACAGAGTGCTGTGATAGATTCAACACTAGCGCTAAATAGATTCAACACTAGGGCTAGCAGCACAGAGCGCTGTGATAGATTCAACACTAGGGCTAGCAGGACAGAGCGCTGTGATAGATTTGACACTAAAGCTAGCAGCACAGAGCGCTGTGATAGATTCGACACTAGGGCTAGCAGGACAGAGCGCTGTGATAGATTTGACACTAAAGCTAGCAGCACAGAGCGCTGTGATAGATTCGACACTAGGGCTAGCAACACAGAGCGCTGTGATAGATTCAACACTAGCAGCACAGAGCGCTGTGATAGATTCAACACTAGGGCTAGCAGCACAGAGCGCTGTGATAGATTCAACACTAGAGCTAGCAGCACAGAGCGCTGTGATAGATTCAACACTAGGGCTAGCAGCACAGAGCGCTGTGATAGATTCAACACTAGCAGTAGCAGCACAGAGCGCTGTGATAGATTTGACACCAGCGCTAGCAGCACAGAGCGCTGTGATAGATTCAACACCAGCGCTAGCAGCACAGAGCGCTGTGATAGATTCAACACTAGGGCTAGCAGCACAGAGTGCTGTGATAGATTCAACACCAGCGCTAGCAGCACAGAGCGCTGTGATAGATTCAACACTAGAGCAATCAGCACAGAGCTCTGTGATAGATTCAACACTAGGGCTAGCGGCACAGAGCGCTGTGATAAATTCAACACTAGAGCTAGCAGCACAGAGCGCTGTGATAGATTCAACACTAGGGCTAGCAGCACAGAGTGCTGTGATAGATTCAACACCAGCGCTAGCAGCACAGAGTGCTGTGATAGATTCAACACTAGGGCTAGCAGGACAGAGCGTTGTGATAGATTCGACACTAGCGCTAGCAGCACATAGCGCGGTGATAGATTCGACACTAGAGCTAGCAGCACAGAGCGCTGTGATAGATTCAACACTAGGGCTAGCGGCACAGAGCGCTGTGATAAATTCAACACTAGAGCTAGCAGCACAGAGCGCTGTGATAGATTCAACACTAGGGCTAGCAGCACAGAGTGCTGTGATAGATTCAACACCAGCGCTAGCAGCACAGAGTGCTGTGATAGATTCAACACTAGGGCTAGCAGGACAGAGCGTTGTGATAGATTCGACACTAGCGCTAGCAGCACATAGCGCGGTGATAGATTCGACACTAGGGCTAGCAGCACAGAGCGCTGTGATAGATTCAACACTAGGGCTAGCAGGACAGAGCGCTGTGATAGATTTGACACTAAAGCTAGCAGCACAGAGCGCTGTGATAGATTCGACACTAGGGCTAGCAGGACAGAGCGCTGTGATAGATTTGACACTAAAGCTAGCAGCACAGAGCGCTGTGATAGATTCGACACTAGGGCTAGCAACACAGAGCGCTGTGATAGATTCAACACTAGCAGCACAGAGCGCTGTGATAGATTCAACACTAGGGCTAGCAGCACAGAGCGCTGTGATAGATTCAACACTAGAGCTAGCAGCACAGAGCGCTGTGATAGATTCAACACTAGGGCTAGCAGCACAGAGCGCTGTGATAGATTCAACACTAGCAGTAGCAGCACAGAGCGCTGTGATAGATTTGACACCAGCGCTAGCAGCACAGAGCGCTGTGATAGATTCAACACCAGCGCTAGCAGCACAGAGCGCTGTGATAGATTCAACACTAGGGCTAGCAGCACAGAGTGCTGTGATAGATTCAACACCAGCGCTAGCAGCACAGAGCGCTGTGATCGATTCAACACTAGAGCTAGCAGCACAGAGCTCTGTGATAGATTCAACACTAGGGCTAGCGGCACAGAGCGCTGTGATAAATTCAACACTAGAGCTAGCAGCACAGAGCGCTGTGATAGATTCAACACTAGGGCTAGCAGCACAGAGTGCTGTGATAGATTCAACACCAGCGCTAGCAGCACAGAGTGCTGTGATAGATTCAACACTAGGGCTAGCAGGACAGAGCGTTGTGATAGATTCGACACTAGCGCTAGCAGCACATAGCGCGGTGATAGATTCGACACTAGAGCTAGCAGCACAGAGCTCTGTGATAGATTCAACACTAGGGCTAGCGGCACAGAGCGCTGTGATAAATTCAACACTAGAGCTAGCAGCACAGAGCGCTGTGATAGATTCAACACTAGGGCTAGCAGCACAGAGTGCTGTGATAGATTCAACACCAGCGCTAGCAGCACAGAGTGCTGTGATAGATTCAACACTAGGGCTAGCAGCACAGAGCGCTGTGATAGATTCAACACTATTGCTAGCAGCACAGAGCGCTGTGATAGATTCAACACTAGGGCTAGCAGCACAGAGTGCTGTGATAGATTCAACACTAGAGCTAGCAGCACAGAGCGCTGTGATAGATTCAACAATAGAGCTAGCAGCACAGAGTGCTGTGATAGATTCAACACTAGCAGCACAGAGCGCTGTGATAGATTCAACACTAGGGCTAGCAGCACAGAGCGCTGTGATAGATTCAACACTAGCAGTAGCAGCACAGAGCGCTGTGATAGATTTGACACCAGCGCTAGCAACACAGAGCGCTGTGATAGATTCAACACCAGCGCTAGCAGCACAGAGCGCTGTGATAGATTCAACACTAGGGCTAGCAGCACAGAGTGCTGTGATAGATTCAACACCAGCGCTAGCAGCACAGAGCGCTGTGATAGATTCAACACTAGAGCTAGCAGCACAGAGCTCTGTGATAGATTCAACACTAGGGCTAGCAGCACAGAGCGCTGTGATAAATTCAACACTAGAGCTAGCAGCACAGAGCGCTGTGATAGATTCAACACTAGGGCTAGCAGCACAGAGTGCTGTGATAGATTCAACACCAGCGCTAGCAGCATAGAGTGCTGTGATAGATTCAACACTAGGGCTAGCAGCACAGAGCGCTGTGATAGATTCAACACTATTGCTAGCAGCACAGAGCGCTGTGATAGATTCAACACTAGGGCTAGCAGCACAGAGTGCTGTGATAGATTCAACACTAGAGCTAGCAGCACAGAGCGCTGTGATAGATTCAACACTAGAGCTAGCAGCACAGAGTGCTGTGATAGATTCAACACTAGCAGCACAGAGTGCTGTGATAGATTCAACACTAGAGCTAGCAGCACAGAGCGCTGTGATAGATTCAACACTAGAGCTAGCAGCACAGAGTGCTGTGATAGATTCAACACTAGCGCTAAATAGATTCAACACTAGGGCTAGCAGCACAGAGCGCTGTGATAGATTCAACACTAGGGCTAGCAGGACAGAGCGCTGTGATAGATTTGACACTAAAGCTAGCAGCACAGAGCGCTGTGATAGATTCGACACTAGGGCTAGCAGGACAGAGCGCTGTGATAGATTTGACACTAAAGCTAGCAGCACAGAGCGCTGTGATAGATTCGACACTAGGGCTAGCAACACAGAGCGCTGTGATAGATTCAACACTAGCAGCACAGAGCGCTGTGATAGATTCAACACTAGAGCTAGCAGCACAGAGCGCTGTGATAGATTCAACACTAGAGCTAGCAGCACAGAGCTCTGTGATAGATTCAACACTAGGGCTAGCGGCACAGAGCGCTGTGATAAATTCAACACTAGAGCTAGCAGCACAGAGCGCTGTGATAGATTCAACACTGGGGCTAGCAGCACAGAGTGCTGTGATAGATTCGACACTAGGGCTAGCAGGACAGAGCGTTGTGATAGATTCGACACTAGCGCTAGCAGCACATAGCGCGGTGATAGATTCGACACTAGGGCTAGCAGCACAGAGCGCTGTGATAGATTCAACACTATTGCTAGCAGCACAGAGCGCTGTGATAGATTCAACACTAGGGCTAGCAGCACAGAGCGCTGTGATAGATTCAACACTAGAGCTAGCAGCACAGAGTGCTGTGATAGATTCAACACTAGCAGCACAGAGCGCTGTGATAGATTCAACACTAGGGCTAGCAGCACAGAGCGCTGTGATAGATTCAACACTAGCAGTAGCAGCACAGAGCGCTGTGATAGATTTGACACCAGCGCTAGCAGCACAGAGCGCTGTGATAGATTCAACACCAGCGCTAGCAGCACAGAGCGCTGTGATAGATTCAACACTAGGGCTAGCAGCACAGAGTGCTGTGATAGATTCAACACCAGCGCTAGCAGCACAGAGCGCTGTGATAGATTCAACACTAGAGCTAGCAGCACAGAGCTCTGTGATAGATTCAACACTAGGGCTAGCGGCACAGAGCGCTGTGATAAATTCAACACTAGAGCTAGCAGCACAGAGCGCTGTGATAGATTCAACACTAGGGCTAGCAGCACAGAGTGCTGTGATAGATTCAACACCAGCGCTAGCAGCACAGAGTGCTGTGATAGATTCAACACTAGGGCTAGCAGGACAGAGCGTTGTGATAGATTCGACACTAGCGCTAGCAGCACATAGCGCGGTGATAGATTCGACACTAGGGCTAGCAGCACAGAGCGCTGTGATAGATTCAACACTATTGCTAGCAGCACAGAGCGCTGTGATAGATTCAACACTAGGGCTAGCAGCACAGAGCGCTGTGATAGATTCAACACTAGAGCTAGCAGCACAGAGTGCTGTGATAGATTCAACACTAGCAGCACAGAGCGCTGTGATAGATTCAACACTAGGGCTAGCAGCACAGAGCGCTGTGATAGATTCAACACTAGCAGTAGCAGCACAGAGCGCTGTGATAGATTTGACACCAGCGCTAGCAGCACAGAGCGCTGTGATAGATTCAACACCAGCGCTAGCAGCACAGAGCGCTGTGATAGATTCAACACTAGGGCTAGCAGCACAGAGTGCTTTGATAGATTCAACACCAGCGCTAGCAGCACAGAGCGCTGTGATAGATTCAACACTAGAGCTAGCAGCACAGAGCTCTGTGATAGATTCAACACTAGGGCTAGCGGCACAGAGCGCTGTGATAAATTCAACACTAGAGCTAGCAGCACAGAGCGCTGTGATAGATTCAACACTAGGGCTAGCAGCACAGAGTGCTGTGATAGATTCAACACCAGCGCTAGCAGCACAGAGTGCTGTGATAGATTCAACACTAGGGCTAGCAGGACAGAGCGTTGTGATAGATTCGACACTAGCGCTAGCAGCACATAGCGCGGTGATAGATTCGACACTAGGGCTAGCAGCACAGAGTGCTGTGATAGATTCAACACTATTGCTAGCAGCACAGAGCGCTGTGATAGATTCAACACTAGGGCTAGCAGCACAGAGTGCTGTGATAGATTCAACACTAGAGCTAGCAGCACAGAGCGCTGTGATAGATTCAACAATAGAGCTAGCAGCACAGAGTGCTGTGATAGATTCAACACTAGCAGCACAGAGCGCTGTGATAGATTCAACACTAGGGCTAGCAGCACAGAGCGCTGTGATAGATTCAACACTAGCAGTAGCAGCACAGAGCGCTGTGATAGATTTGACACCAGCGCTAGCAACACAGAGCGCTGTGATAGATTCAACACCAGCGCTAGCAGCACAGAGCGCTGTGATAGATTCAACACTAGGGCTAGCAGCACAGAGTGCTGTGATAGATTCAACACCAGCGCTAGCAGCACAGAGCGCTGTGATAGATTCAACACTAGAGCTAGCAGCACAGAGCTCTGTGATAGATTCAACACTAGGGCTAGCAGCACAGAGCGCTGTGATAAATTCAACACTAGAGCTAGCAGCACAGAGCGCTGTGATAGATTCAACACTAGGGCTAGCAGCACAGAGTGCTGTGATAGATTCAACACCAGCGCTAGCAGCATAGAGTGCTGTGATAGATTCAACACTAGGGCTAGCAGCACAGAGCGCTGTGATAGATTCAACACTATTGCTAGCAGCACAGAGCGCTGTGATAGATTCAACACTAGGGCTAGCAGCACAGAGTGCTGTGATAGATTCAACACTAGAGCTAGCAGCACAGAGCGCTGTGATAGATTCAACACTAGAGCTAGCAGCACAGAGTGCTGTGATAGATTCAACACTAGCAGCACAGAGTGCTGTGATAGATTCAACACTAGAGCTAGCAGCACAGAGCGCTGTGATAGATTCAACACTAGAGCTAGCAGCACAGAGTGCTGTGATAGATTCAACACTAGCGCTAAATAGATTCAACACTAGGGCTAGCAGCACAGAGCGCTGTGATAGATTCAACACTAGGGCTAGCAGGACAGAGCGCTGTGATAGATTTGACACTAAAGCTAGCAGCACAGAGCGCTGTGATAGATTCGACACTAGGGCTAGCAGGACAGAGCGCTGTGATAGATTTGACACTAAAGCTAGCAGCACAGAGCGCTGTGATAGATTCGACACTAGGGCTAGCAACACAGAGCGCTGTGATAGATTCAACACTAGCAGCACAGAGCGCTGTGATAGATTCAACACTAGGGCTAGCAGCACAGAGCGCTGTGATAGATTCAACACTAGAGCTAGCAGCACAGAGCGCTGTGATAGATTCAACACTAGGGCTAGCAGCACAGAGCGCTGTGATAGATTCAACACTAGCAGTAGCAGCACAGAGCGCTGTGATAGATTTGACACCAGCGCTAGCAGCACAGAGCGCTGTGATAGATTCAACACCAGCGCTAGCAGCACAGAGCGCTGTGATAGATTCAACACTAGGGCTAGCAGCACAGAGTGCTGTGATAGATTCAACACCAGCGCTAGCAGCACAGAGCGCTGTGATAGATTCAACACTAGAGCAATCAGCACAGAGCTCTGTGATAGATTCAACACTAGTGCTAGCGGCACAGAGCGCTGTGATAAATTCAACACTAGAGCTAGCAGCACAGAGCGCTGTGATAGATTCAACACTAGGGCTAGCAGCACAGAGTGCTGTGATAGATTCAACACCAGCGCTAGCAGCACAGAGTGCTGTGATAGATTCAACACTAGGGCTAGCAGGACAGAGCGTTGTGATAGATTCGACACTAGCGCTAGCAGCACATAGCGCGGTGATAGATTCGACACTAGAGCTAGCAGCACAGAGCGCTGTGATAGATTCAACACTAGGGCTAGCGGCACAGAGCGCTGTGATAAATTCAACACTAGAGCTAGCAGCACAGAGCGCTGTGATAGATTCAACACTAGGGCTAGCAGCACAGAGTGCTGTGATAGATTCAACACCAGCGCTAGCAGCACAGAGTGCTGTGATAGATTCAACACTAGGGCTAGCAGGACAGAGCGTTGTGATAGATTCGACACTAGCGCTAGCAGCACATAGCGCGGTGATAGATTCGACACTAGGGCTAGCAGCACAGAGCGCTGTGATAGATTCAACACTAGGGCTAGCAGGACAGAGCGCTGTGATAGATTTGACACTAAAGCTAGCAGCACAGAGCGCTGTGATAGATTCGACACTAGGGCTAGCAGGACAGAGCGCTGTGATAGATTTGACACTAAAGCTAGCAGCACAGAGCGCTGTGATAGATTCGACACTAGGGCTAGCAACACAGAGCGCTGTGATAGATTCAACACTAGCAGCACAGAGCGCTGTGATAGATTCAACACTAGGGCTAGCAGCACAGAGCGCTGTGATAGATTCAACACTAGAGCTAGCAGCACAGAGCGCTGTGATAGATTCAACACTAGGGCTAGCAGCACAGAGCGCTGTGATAGATTCAACACTAGCAGTAGCAGCACAGAGCGCTGTGATAGATTTGACACCAGCGCTAGCAGCACAGAGCGCTGTGATAGATTCAACACCAGCGCTAGCAGCACAGAGCGCTGTGATAGATTCAACACTAGGGCTAGCAGCACAGAGTGCTGTGATAGATTCAACACCAGCGCTAGCAGCACAGAGCGCTGTGATCGATTCAACACTAGAGCTAGCAGCACAGAGCTCTGTGATAGATTCAACACTAGGGCTAGCGGCACAGAGCGCTGTGATAAATTCAACACTAGAGCTAGCAGCACAGAGCGCTGTGATAGATTCAACACTAGGGCTAGCAGCACAGAGTGCTGTGATAGATTCAACACCAGTGCTAGCAGCACAGAGTGCTGTGATAGATTCAACACTAGGGCTAGCAGGACAGAGCGTTGTGATAGATTCGACACTAGCGCTAGCAGCACATAGCGCGGTGATAGATTCGACACTAGAGCTAGCAGCACAGAGCTCTGTGATAGATTCAACACTAGGGCTAGCGGCACAGAGCGCTGTGATAAATTCAACACTAGAGCTAGCAGCACAGAGCGCTGTGATAGATTCAACACTAGGGCTAGCAGCACAGAGTGCTGTGATAGATTCAACACCAGCGCTAGCAGCACAGAGTGCTGTGATAGATTCAACACTAGGGCTAGCAGCACAGAGCGCTGTGATAGATTCAACACTATTGCTAGCAGCACAGAGCGCTGTGATAGATTCAACACTAGGGCTAGCAGCACAGAGTGCTGTGATAGATTCAACACTAGAGCTAGCAGCACAGAGCGCTGTGATAGATTCAACAATAGAGCTAGCAGCACAGAGTGCTGTGATAGATTCAACACTAGCAGCACAGAGCGCTGTGATAGATTCAACACTAGGGCTAGCAGCACAGAGCGCTGTGATAGATTCAACACTAGCAGTAGCAGCACAGAGCGCTGTGATAGATTTGACACCAGCGCTAGCAACACAGAGCGCTGTGATAGATTCAACACCAGCGCTAGCAGCACAGAGCGCTGTGATAGATTCAACACTAGGGCTAGCAGCACAGAGTGCTGTGATAGATTCAACACCAGCGCTAGCAGCACAGAGCGCTGTGATAGATTCAACACTAGAGCTAGCAGCACAGAGCTCTGTGATAGATTCAACACTAGGGCTAGCAGCACAGAGCGCTGTGATAAATTCAACACTAGAGCTAGCAGCACAGAGCGCTGTGATAGATTCAACACTAGGGCTAGCAGCACAGAGTGCTGTGATAGATTCAACACCAGCGCTAGCAGCATAGAGTGCTGTGATAGATTCAACACTAGGGCTAGCAGCACAGAGCGCTGTGATAGATTCAACACTATTGCTAGCAGCACAGAGCGCTGTGATAGATTCAACACTAGGGCTAGCAGCACAGAGTGCTGTGATAGATTCAACACTAGAGCTAGCAGCACAGAGCGCTGTGATAGATTCAACACTAGAGCTAGCAGCACAGAGTGCTGTGATAGATTCAACACTAGCAGCACAGAGTGCTGTGATAGATTCAACACTAGAGCTAGCAGCACAGAGCGCTGTGATAGATTCAACACTAGAGCTAGCAGCACAGAGTGCTGTGATAGATTCAACACTAGCGCTAAATAGATTCAACACTAGGGCTAGCAGCACAGAGCGCTGTGATAGATTCAACACTAGGGCTAGCAGGACAGAGCGCTGTGATAGATTTGACACTAAAGCTAGCAGCACAGAGCGCTGTGATAGATTCGACACTAGGGCTAGCAGGACAGAGCGCTGTGATAGATTTGACACTAAAGCTAGCAGCACAGAGCGCTGTGATAGATTCGACACTAGGGCTAGCAACACAGAGCGCTGTGATAGATTCAACACTAGCAGCACAGAGCGCTGTGATAGATTCAACACTAGGGCTAGCAGCACAGAGCGCTGTGATAGATTCAACACTAGAGCTAGCAGCACAGAGCGCTGTGATAGATTCAACACTAGGGCTAGCAGCACAGAGCGCTGTGATAGATTCAACACTAGCAGTAGCAGCACAGAGCGCTGTGATAGATTTGACACCAGCGCTAGCAGCACAGAGCGCTGTGATAGATTCAACACCAGCGCTAGCAGCACAGAGCGCTGTGATAGATTCAACACTAGGGCTAGCAGCACAGAGTGCTGTGATAGATTCAACACCAGCGCTAGCAGCACAGAGCGCTGTGATAAATTCAACACTAGAGCTAGCAGCACAGAGCTCTGTGATAGATTCAACACTAGGGCTAGCGGCACAGAGCGCTGTGATAAATTCAACACTAGAGCTAGCAGCACAGAGCGCTGTGATAGATTCAACACTAGGGCTAGCAGCACAGAGTGCTGTGATAGATTCAACACCAGCGCTAGCAGCACAGAGTGCTGTGATAGATTCAACACTAGGGCTAGCAGGACAGAGCGTTGTGATAGATTCGACACTAGCGCTAGCAGCACATAGCGCGGTGATAGATTCGACACTAGGGCTAGCAGCACAGAGCGCTGTGATAGATTCAACACTATTGCTAGCAGCACAGAGCGCTGTGATAGATTCAACACTAGGGCTAGCAGCACAGAGCGCTGTGATAGATTCAACACTAGAGCTAGCAGCACAGAGTGCTGTGATAGATTCAACACTAGCAGCACAGAGCGCTGTGATAGATTCAACACTAGGGCTAGCAGCACAGAGCGCTGTGATAGATTCAACACTAGCAGTAGCAGCACAGAGCGCTGTGATAGATTTGACACCAGCGCTAGCAGCACAGAGCGCTGTGATAGATTCAACACCAGCGCTAGCAGCACAGAGCGCTGTGATAGATTCAACACTAGGGCTAGCAGCACAGAGTGCTGTGATAGATTCAACACCAGCGCTAGCAGCACAGAGCGCTGTGATAGATTCAACACTAGAGCTAGCAGCACAGAGCTCTGTGATAGATTCAACACTAGGGCTAGCGGCACAGAGCGCTGTGATAAATTCAACACTAGAGCTAGCAGCACAGAGCGCTGTGATAGATTCAACACCAGCGCTAGCAGCACAGAGTGCTGTGATAGATTCAACACTAGGGCTAGCAGGACAGAGCGTTGTGATAGATTCGACACTAGCGCTAGCAGCACATAGCGCGGTGATAGATTCGACACTAGGGCTAGCAGCACAGAGCGCTGTGATAGATTCAACACTATTGCTAGCAGCACAGAGCGCTGTGATAGATTCAACACTAGAGCTAGCAGCACAGAGTGCTGTGATAGATTCAACACTAGCAGCACAGAGCGCTGTGATAGATTCAACACTAGAGCTAGCAGCACAGAGTGCTGTGAAAGATTCAACACTAGCAGCACAGAGCGCTGTGATAGATTCAACACTAGAGCTAGCAGCACAGAGTGCTGTGATAGATTCAACACTCGAGCTAGCAGCACAGAGCGCTGTGATAGATTCAACACTAGAGCTAGCAGCACAGAGCGCTGTGATAGATTCAACACTAGAGCTAGCAGCACAGAGTGCTGTGATAGATTCAACACTAGGGCTAGCAGCACAGAGCGCTGTAATAGATTCAACACTAGGGCTAGCAGCACAGAGCGCTGTGATAGATTCAACACTAGGGCTAGCAGCACAGAGTGCTGTGATAGATTCAACACTAGGGCTAGCAGCACAGAGTGCTGTGATAGATTCAACACTAGGGCTAGCAGCACAGAGTGCTGTGATAGATTCAACACTAGGGCTAGCAGCACAGAGTGCTGTGATAGATTCAACACCAGCGCTAGCAGCACAGAGTGCTGTGATAGATTCAACACTAGGGCTAGCAGGACAGAGCGTTGTGATAGATTCGACACTAGCGCTAGCAGCACATAGCGCGGTGATAGATTCGACACTAGAGCTAGCAGCACAGAGCTCTGTGATAGATTCAACACTAGGGCTAGCGGCACAGAGCGCTGTGATAAATTCAACACTAGAGCTAGCAGCACAGAGCGCTGTGATAGATTCAACACTAGGGCTAGCAGCACAGAGTGCTGTGATAGATTCAACACCAGCGCTAGCAGCACAGAGTGCTGTCATAGATTCAACACTAGGGCTAGCAGGACAGAGCGTTGTGATAGATTCGACACTAGCGCTAGCAGCACATAGCGCGGTGATAGATTCGACACTAGGGCTAGCAGCACAGAGCGCTGTGATAGATTCAACACTATTGCTAGCAGCACAGAGCGCTGTGATAGATTCAACACTAGGGCTAGCAGCACAGAGTGCTGTGATAGATTCAACACTAGAGCTAGCAGCACAGAGCGCTGTGATAGATTCAACAATAGAGCTAGCAGCACAGAGTGCTGTGATAGATTCAACACTAGCAGCACAGAGCGCTGTGATAGATTCAACACTAGGGCTAGCAGCACAGAGCGCTGTGATAGATTCAACACTAGCAGTAGCAGCACAGAGCGCTGTGATAGATTTGACACCAGCGCTAGCAACACAGAGCGCTGTGATAGATTCAACACCAGCGCTAGCAGCTCAGAGCGCTGTGATAGATTCAACACTAGGGCTAGCAGCACAGAGTGCTTTGATAGATTCAACACCAGCGCTAGCAGCACAGAGCGCTGTGATAGATTCAACACTAGAGCTAGCAGCACAGAGCTCTGTGATAGATTCAACACTAGGGCTAGCAGCACAGAGCGCTGTGATAAATTCAACACTAGAGCTAGCAGCACAGAGCGCTGTGATAGATTCAACACTAGGGCTAGCAGCACAGAGTGCTGTGATAGATTCAACACCAGCGCTAGCAGCATAGAGTGCTGTGATAGATTCAACACTAGGGCTAGCAGCACAGAGCGCTGTGATAGATTCAACACTATTGCTAGCAGCACAGAGCGCTGTGATAGATTCAACACTAGGGCTAGCAGCACAGAGTGCTGTGATAGATTCAACACTAGAGCTAGCAGCACAGAGCGCTGTGATAGATTCAACACTAGAGCTAGCAGCACAGAGTGCTGTGATAGATTCAACACTAGCAGCACAGAGTGCTGTGATAGATTCAACACTAGAGCTAGCAGCACAGAGCGCTGTGATAGATTCAACACTAGAGCTAGCAGCACAGAGTGCTGTGATAGATTCAACACTAGCGCTAAATAGATTCAACACTAGGGCTAGCAGCACAGAGCGCTGTGATAGATTCAACACTAGGGCTAGCAGGACAGAGCGCTGTGATAGATTTGACACTAAAGCTAGCAGCACAGAGCGCTGTGATAGATTCGACACTAGGGCTAGCAGGACAGAGCGCTGTGATAGATTTGACACTAAAGCTAGCAGCACAGAGCGCTGTGATAGATTCGACACTAGGGCTAGCAACACAGAGCGCTGTGATAGATTCAACACTAGCAGCACAGAGCGCTGTGATAGATTCAACACTAGGGCTAGCAGCACAGAGCGCTGTGATAGATTCAACACTAGGGCTAGCAGCACAGAGCGCTGTGATAGATTCAACACTAGCAGTAGCAGCACAGAGCGCTGTGATAGATTTGACACCAGCGCTAGCAGCACAGAGCGCTGTGATAGATTCAACACCAGCGCTAGCAGCACAGAGCGCTGTGATAGATTCAACACTAGGGCTAGCAGCACAGAGTGCTGTGATAGATTCAACACCAGCGCTAGCAGCACAGAGCGCTGTGATAGATTCAACACTAGAGCTAGCAGCACAGAGCTCTGTGATAGATTCAACACTAGGGCTAGCGGCACAGAGCGCTGTGATAAATTCAACACTAGAGCTAGCAGCACAGAGCGCTGTGATAGATTCAACACTAGGGCTAGCAGCACAGAGTGCTGTGATAGATTCAACACCAGCGCTAGCAGCACAGAGTGCTGTGATAGATTCAACACTAGGGCTAGCAGGACAGAGCGTTGTGATAGATTCGACACTAGCGCTAGCAGCACATAGCGCGGTGATAGATTCGACACTAGGGCTAGCAGCACAGAGCGCTGTGATAGATTCAACACTATTGCTAGCAGCACAGAGCGCTGTGATAGATTCAACACTAGGGCTAGCAGCACAGAGCGCTGTGATAGATTCAACACTAGAGCTAGCAGCACAGAGTGCTGTGATAGATTCAACACTAGCAGCACAGAGCGCTGTGATAGATTCAACACTAGGGCTAGCAGCACAGAGCGCTGTGATAGATTCAACACTAGCAGTAGCAGCACAGAGCGCTGTGATAGATTTGACACCAGCGCTAGCAGCACAGAGCGCTGTGATAGATTCAACACCAGCGCTAGCAGCACAGAGCGCTGTGATAGATTCAACACTAGGGCTAGCAGCACAGAGTGCTGTGATAGATTCAACACCAGCGCTAGCAGCACAGAGCGCTGTGATAGATTCAACACTAGAGCTAGCAGCACAGAGCTCTGTGATAGATTCAACACTAGGGCTAGCGGCACAGAGCGCTGTGATAAATTCAACACTAGAGCTAGCAGCACAGAGCGCTGTGATAGATTCAACACTAGGGCTAGCAGCACAGAGTGCTGTGATAGATTCAACACCAGCGCTAGCAGCACAGAGTGCTGTGATAGATTCAACACTAGGGCTAGCAGGACAGGGCGTTGTGATAGATTCGACACTAGCGCTAGCAGCACATAGCGCGGTGATAGATTCGACACTAGGGCTAGCAGCACAGAGCGCTGTGATAGATTCAACACTATTGCTAGCAGCACAGAGCGCTGTGATAGATTCAACACTAGAGCTAGCAGCACAGAGTGCTGTGATAGATTCAACACTAGCAGCACAGAGCGCTGTGATAGATTCAACACTAGAGCTAGCAGCACCAAGTGCTGTGATAGATTCAACACTAGCAGCACAGAGCGCTGTGATAGATTCAACACTAGAGCTAGCAGCACAGAGTGCTGTGAAAGATTCAACACTAGAGCTAGCAGCACAGAGCGCTGTGATAGATTCAACACTAGAGCTAGCAGCACAGAGCGCTGTGATAGATTCAACACTAGAGCTAGCAGCACAGAGTGCTGTGATAGATTCAACACTAGGGCTAGCAGCACAGAGCGCTGTAATAGATTCAACACTAGGGCTAGCAGCACAGAGCGCTGTGATAGATTCAACACTAGGGCTAGCAGCACAGAGTGCTGTGATAGATTCAACACTAGGGCTAGCAGCACAGAGTGCTGTGATAGATTCAACACTAGGGCTAGCAGCACAGAGTGCTGTGATAGATTCAACACTAGGGCTAGCAGCACAGAGTGCTGTGATAGATTCAACACTAGGGCTAGCAGCACAGAGTGCTGTGATAGATTCAACACTAGGGCTAGCAGCACAGAGCGCTGTGATAGATTCAACACTAGAGCTAGCAGCACAGAGCGCTGTGATAGATTCAACACTAGAGCTAGCAGCACAGAGTGCTGTGATAGATTCAACACTAGCGCTAAATAGATTCAACACTAGGGCTAGCAGCACAGAGCGCTGTGATAGATTCAACACTAGGGCTAGCGGCACAGAGCGCTGTGATAAATTCAACACTAGAGCTAGCAGCACAGAGCTCTGTGATAGATTCAACACTAGGGCTAGCGGCACAGAGCGCTGTGATAAATTCAACACTAGAGCTAGCAGCACAGAGCGCTGTGATAGATTCAACACTAGGGCTAGCAGCACAGAGTGCTGTGATAGATTCAACACCAGCGCTAGCAGCACAGAGTGCTGTGATAGATTCAACACTAGGGCTAGCGGCACAGAGCGCTGTGATAAATTCAACACTAGAGCTAGCAGCACAGAGCGCTGTGATAGATTCAACACTAGGGCTAGCAGCACAGAGTGCTGTGATAGATTCAACACCAGCGCTAGCAGCACAGAGTGCTGTGATAGATTCAACACTAGGGCTAGCAGGACAGAGCGTTGTGATAGATTCGACACTAGCGCTAGCAGCACATAGCGCGGTGATAGATTCGACACTAGGGCTAGCAGCACAGAGCGCTGTGATAGATTCAACACTATTGCTAGCAGCACAGAGCGCTGTGATAGATTCAACACTAGAGCTAGCAGCACAGAGTGCTGTGATAGATTCAACACTAGCAGCACAGAGCGCTGTGATAGATTCAACACTAGAGCTAGCAGCACAGAGTGCTGTGATATATTCAACACTAGCAGCACAGAGCGCTGTGATAGATTCAACACTAGAGCTAGCAGCACAGAGTGCTGTGATAGATTCAACACTAGCAGCACAGAGCGCTGTGATAGATTCAACACTAGAGCTAGCAGCACAGAGTGCTGTGATAGATTCAACACTAGCAGCACAGAGCGCTGTGATAGATTCAACACTAGAGCTAGCAGCACAGAGCGCTGTGATAGATTCAACACTAGGGCTAGCAGAACAGAGTGCTGTGATAGATTCAACACTAGAGCTAGCAGCACAGAGTGCTGTGATAGATTCAACACTAGGGCTAGCAGCACATAGCGCTGTAATAGATTCAACACTAGGGCTAGCAGCACAGAGCGCTGTGATAGATTCAACACTAGAGCTAGCAGCACAGAGTGCTGTGATAGATTCAACACTAGCGCTAAATAGATTCAACACTAGGGCTAGCAGCACAGAGCGCTGTGATAGATTCAACACTAGGGCTAGCGGCACAGAGCGCTGTGATAAATTCAACACTAGAGCTAGCAGCACAGAGCGCTGTGATAGATTCAACACTAGGGCTAGCAGCACAGAGTGCTGTGATAGATTCAACACCAGCGCTAGCAGCACAGAGTGCTGTGATAGATTCAACACTAGGGCTAGCGGCACAGAGCGCTGTGATAAATTCAACACTAGAGCTAGCAGCACAGAGCGCTGTGATAGATTCAACACTAGGGCTAGCAGCACAGAGTGCTGTGATAGATTCAACACCAGCGCTAGCAGCACAGAGTGCTGTGATAGATTCAACACTAGGGCTAGCAGGACAGAGCGTTGTGATAGATTCAACACTAGAGCTAGCAGCACAGAGTGCTGTGATAGATTCAACACTAGCAGTACAGAGCGCTGTGATAGATTCAACACTAGAGCTAGCAGCACAGAGTGCTGTGATAGATTCAACACTAGCAGCACAGAGCGCTGTGATAGATTCAACACTAGAGCTAGCAGCACAGAGCGCTGTGATAGATTCAACACTAGAGCTAGCAGCACAGAGCTCTGTGATAGATTCAACACTAGGGCTAGCGGCACAGAGCGCTGTGATAAATTCAACACTAGAGCTAGCAGCACAGAGCGCTGTGATAGATTCAACACCAGCGCTAGCGGCACAGAGCGCTGTGATAAATTCAACACTTGAGCTAGCAGCACAGAGCGCTGTGATAGATTCAACACTAGAGCTAGCAGCACAGAGTGCTGTGATAGATTCAACACTAGCAGCACAGAGCGCTGTGATAGATTCAACACTAGAGCTAGCAGCACAGAGTGCTGTGATAGATTCAACACTAGCAGCACAGAGCGCTGTGATAGATTCAACACTAGAGCTAGCAGCACAGAGCGCTGTGATAGATTCAACACTAGAGCTAGCAGCACAGAGTGCTGTGATAGATTCAACACTAGCGCTAAATAGATTCAACACTAGGGCTAGCAGCACAGAGCGCTGTAATAGATTCAGCACTAGGGCTAGCAGCACAGAGCGCTGTGATAGATTCAACACTAGGGCTAGCGGCACAGAGCGCTGTGATAAATTCAACACTAGAGCTAGCAGCACAGAGCGCTGTGATAGATTCAACACTAGGGCTAGCAGCACAGAGTGCTGTGATAGATTCAACACCAGCGCTAGCAGCACAGAGTGCTGTGATAGATTCAACACTAGGGCTAGCGGCACAGAGCGCTGTGATAAATTCAACACTAGAGCTAGCAGCACAGAGCGCTGTGATAGATTCAACACTAGGGCTAGCAGCACAGAGTGCTGTGATAGATTCAACACCAGCGCTAGCAGCACAGAGTGCTGTGATAGATTCAACACTAGGGCTAGCAGGACAGAGCGTTGTGATAGATTCAACACTAGAGCTAGCAGCACAGAGTGCTGTGATAGATTCAACACTAGCAGTACAGAGCGCTGTGATAGATTCAACACTAGAGCTAGCAGCACAGAGTGCTGTGATAGATTCAACACTAGCAGCACAGAGCGCTGTGATAGATTCAACACTAGAGCTAGCAGCACAGAGCGCTGTGATAGATTCAACACTAGAGCTAGCAGCACAGAGCTCTGTGATAGATTCAACACTAGGGCTAGCGGCACAGAGCGCTGTGATAAATTCAACACTAGAGCTAGCAGCACAGAGCGCTGTGATAGATTCAACACCAGCGCTAGCGGCACAGAAACGCTGTGATAAATTCAACACTTGAGCTAGCAGCACAGAGCGCTGTGATAGATTCAACACTAGAGCTAGCAGCACAGAGTGCTGTGATAGATTCAACACTAGCAGCACAGAGCGCTGTGATAGATTCAACACTAGAGCTAGCAGCACAGAGTGCTGTGATAGATTCAACACTAGCAGCACAGAGCGCTGTGATAGATTCAACACTAGAGCTAGCAGCACAGAGCGCTGTGATAGATTCAACACTAGAGCTAGCAGCACAGAGTGCTGTGATAGATTCAACACTAGCGCTAAATAGATTCAACACTAGGGCTAGCAGCACAGAGCGCTGTAATAGATTCAGCACTAGGGCTAGCAGCACAGAGCGCTGTGATAGATTCAACACTAGAGCTAGCAGCACAGAGCGCTGTGATAGATTCAACACTAGAGCTAGCAGCACAGAGCGCTGTGATAGATTCAACACTAGAGCTAGCAGCACAGAGCGCTGTGATAGATTCAACACTAGGGCTAGCAGCACAGAGCGCTGTGATAGATTCAACACTAGAGCTAGCAGCACAGAGCGCTGTGATAGATTCAACACTAGGGCTAGCAGCACAGAGCGCTGTGATAGATTCAACACTAGGGCTAGCAGCACAGAGCGCTGTGATAGATTCAACACTAGAGCTAGCAGCACAGAGCGCTGTGATAGATTCAACACTAGAGCTAGCAGCACAGAGCGCTGTGATAGATTCAACACTAGAGCTAGCAGCACAGAGCGCTGTGATAGATTCAACACTAGAGCTAGCAGCACAGAGCGCTGTGATAGATTCAACACTAGAGCTAGCAGCACAGAGCGCTGTGATAGATTCAACACCAGCAGGGTTCATTGAGTGCGTCTGCTCAGAGTGCCGCCACTGCTGAGAAAGGGAGAGCGGGAGAGTGGAGAGAGACAGATTGATAGAGAGAGAGGGCTGCAGAGTGAGAATAAGAGCATGGTACAGAGAGAGAACTGGTGGTGTGAAACACACACACAGACTAATGAATCAGGCCAATTTGCATATTGCTGCATACTAATGATGGAGCTTCTGGCATCTATTCTTAGGTGTTCTGTGTTATCACATGGAGAGATAGAGATGGATGAAGGATTGTGAGGATGAGAGCGGAGTAGGCCGAGTGAGAGGATGAGAGGGAGAGATGGAGGCTCGGTACAGTCGGGAGACACCTTGAGGTAGTATATGATCACATTGTGTCTTGGACTGTGTAGGGGGAGTGAGACAAGGATAGTAGAAAGAGAGAACTCTAGAGAGAGAAAGCAAATAATTGTGGGATATTGGTGCCAAAAGCTGTCTTTTCATCTAGAGTCAATCCCAGAAATCCAAATTCCTATGGGTCTGCTGTGTACCATCTGTACATCACCCCTTACTTTCCCCCTGTCTTCTTTTTCCCCTGTCTTCTTTTTCCCTTTTCCCCCTGTCTTCTTTTTCCCCTGTCTTATTTTTCCCTTTTCCCCCTGTCTTCTTTTTCCATTTTCCCCCTGTCTTCTTTTTCCATTTTCCCCCTGTCTTCTTTTTCCATTTCCCCCTGTCTTCTTTTTCCTTTTTCCCCTGTCTTCTTTTTCCTTTTCCCCCTGTCTTCCTTTTCTCCTTTTCCCCTTGTCTTATTTTTCCTTTTTCCCCTGTCTTCTTTTTCCTTTTCCTTCTGTCTTCTTTTTCCCTTTTCCCCTGTCTTATTTTTCTCCTTTTCGCCCTGTCTTCTTTTTCTCCTTTTCCCCCTGTCTTATTTTTCTCCTTTTCCCCCTGTCTTCTTTTTCTCCTTTTCCCCCTGTCTTCTTTTTCCCTTTTCCCCTGTCTTCTTTTTCCTTTTCCCCCTGTCTTCTTTTTCCTTTTCCCCCTGTCTTCTTTTACATTTTCCTTCTGTCTTCTTTTCCTTTTTCCCCTGTCTTCTTTTTCCTTTTCCTTCTGTCTTCTTTTTCCCTTTTCCCCTGTCTTATTTTTCTCCTTTTCCCCTGTCTTCTTTTTCTCCTTTTTCCCCTGTCTTATTTTTCATTTTTTCCCGTCTTATTTTTCCTTTTTCCCCTGTCTTCTTTTTCTCTTTTCCCCCTGTCTTATTTTTCCTTTTTCCCCTGTCTTATTTTTCATTTTTTCCCCTGTCTTATTTTTCCTTTTTCCCCTGTCTTCTTTTTCCTTTTTCCCCTGTCTTATTTTTCCTTTTTCCCCTGTCTTCTTTTTCTCTTTTCTCCTCTATCAGTAGTTACCACTGATGTGCACACTGACAGCCCAGTCCCTAATCTTCCTACCAGTCCACTGAACACAATAATCAACAGTGTTATGTTATAATGCTCCAGGGCATGTAGAATTACACCATATACTGGAAGAGCTGGACTGAGCACCAATGCCTCCCAGTGGCTTGTGGAAACGCCCATGATTCAGTCTTCACATGCTCCAGGACACGGGCGGTTGCATGCCTTTCCTTACTGTGACACTGATAGTGAATGTGTGTCACGGCTTGGTCACGCACGGGTAAAGTCCATCTGAGCCAAGATGGCCGTCAGGACAGAGGATGGTACAGTGTCATATGTGGCCATATGTCAGCCTAGCCTAGACAACGTGGCTGGCCCCGCCATGGCCATGAAGGTGTTCACTGGAGTGTTATGAGCAACCCAGGTCAGGAACATAGACATTATCTGCTCCCAGATATACGTAGTTGGAAACTCAACGTCATACTATAGACACACTGGTGTCACACATACACACACAGTGGAGGCTGTTGGGAGGAGCTATAGGAGGATGGGCTCATTGTAATGGCTTGATTGGAAGGCTTGGAATGGGGTCAAACGTGGTTTCCATATCTTTGTGTGTGATCCCCTTCTATTCATCCCATTCTAGCCATTACAATGAGCCCGTCCTCCTATAGCTCCTCCCACCAGCCTCCACTGTGTGTGTATGTGTGACACCAGTGTGTCACAGGTCTGTAATTTAAATGTTTATTTTTTCTCGTTGAAATGTTTTTGTGCTTAATTGTGTCTTGTTGAACTGTTTGTAATTGTGCTGTATGTATGTGTGCTAATGTACTGTATATGATTATGGCTACATACAGTGTATTGTGAGTAACGCCGCCCCCTTGTGTCTCTGCAGGAGTTTGCAGTGCTGACCAAAGAGCTGAATGTCTGCCGGGAGCAGCTGCTGGAGAGAGAGGAGGAGATAGCAGAACTCAAGGCAGAGAGGAACAACACACGGGTGTGTGTGTGTGTGTGTGTGTGTGTGTGTGTGTGTGTGTGTGTGTGTGTCCGTGCGTGCGTGTGTGCATGCGTGCGTGTTGAATTGTGGGCTTAAGTGTACGTCTTTGTGTCTATTGATGTGTGCATGTCTATTCATTCACGCATATGTTTACGCTGGAGTAGGTCTGTATACCTATATGTTATTCAGTTCAGTTTGTATTTATTATGGATCTCCATTAGTTGCTGCCAAATTTTAAAAACATTACAATACATTCACAGATTTCACAACACACTGTGTGCCCTCAGCCCCCTACTCCTCCACTACCACATCTACAGTACTAAATCCATGTGTATGTATAGTGCCTATGTGTTCATGTGTGTGTGTGTGTAAGTGTCTGTGCCAATGTTTGTTGCTTCACATTCCCCGCTGTTCCATAAGGTGTTGTTTTAATCTGTTTTTTAAATCTTTTACTGCTTGTGTCAGTTACTTCATGTGGAATAGAGTTCCATGTAGTCATGGCTCTATGTAGTACTGTGTGCCTCCCATAGTCTGTTCTGGACTTGGGGACTGTGAAGAGACCTCTTGTGGCATGTCTTGTTGGGTATG
The DNA here is from genome assembly GCF_013265735.2 of Oncorhynchus mykiss. Lineage (NCBI taxonomy): Eukaryota > Metazoa > Chordata > Actinopteri > Salmoniformes > Salmonidae > Oncorhynchus > Oncorhynchus mykiss. The sequence goes on along the minus strand of NC_048576.1, from coordinate 81,376,154 downwards.
CATGGGTGTCCAAGCTGTGTGCCAGTAATTTAGACAGACAGCTCGGTGTATTCAACATGTCAATACCTCTCATAAATAAAAGTAGTGATGAAGTCAATCTCTCCTCCACTTTCAGTCAGGAGAGATTGACATGCATATTATTCATAGTAGCTTTCTGTGTACATCCAAGGGCCAGCCGTGCTGCCCTGTTCTGAGCCAATTGCAATTTTCCTAACTCCTTTTTTTGTGGCAGCTGACCACACGACTGAACAGTAGTCAAGGTGCGGCAAAACTAGGGCCTGGAGGACCTGCCTTGTTGATAGTGTTGTTAAGAAGGTAGAAGCTAGGACCTGTAGGACCTGCCTTGTTGATAGTGTTGTTAAGAAGGTAGAAACTAGGGCCTGTAGGACCTGCCTTGTTGATAGTGTTGTTAAGAAGGTAGAAACTAGGGCCTGTAGGTCCTGCCTTGTTGATAGTGTTGTTAAGAAGGTAGAAACTAGGGCCTGTAGGTCCTGCCTTGTTGATAGTGTTGTTAAGAAGGTAGAAACTAGGGCCTGTAGGTCCTGCCTTGTTGATAGTGTTGTTAAGAAGGTAGAAACTAGGGCCTGTAGGACCTGCCTTGTTGATAGTGTTGTTAAGAAGGTAGAAACTAGGGCCTGTAGGTCCTGCCTTGTTGATAGTGTTGTTAAGAAGGTAGAAACTAGGGCCTGTAGGACCTGCCTTGTTGATAGTGTTGTTAAGAAGGTAGAAGCTAGGGCCTGTAGGACCTGCCTTGTTGATAGTGTTGTTAAGAAGGTAGAAACTAGGGCCTGTAGGTCCTGCCTTGTTGATAGTGTTGTTAAGAAGGTAGAAGCTAGGGCCTGTAGGACCTGCCTTGTTGATAGTGTTGGTAAGAAGGTAGAAACTAGGGCCTGTAGGACCTGCCTTGTTGATAGTGTTGTTAAGAAGGTAGAAACTAGGGCCTGTAGGTCCTGCCTTGTTGATAGTGTTGTTAAGAAGGTAGAAACTAGGGCCTGTAGGTCCTGCCTTGTTGATAGTGTTGTTAAGAAGGTAGAAACTAGGGCCTGTAGGTCCTGCCTTGTTGATAGTGTTGTTAAGAAGGTAGAAACTAGGGCCTGTAGGACCTGCCTTGTTGATAGTGTTGTTAAGAAGGTAGAAGCTAGGGCCTGTAGGACCTGCCTTGTTGATAGTGTTGTTAAGAAGGTAGAAACTAGGGCCTGTAGGACCTGCCTTGTTGATAGTGTTGTTAAGAAGGTAGAAACTAGGGCCTGTAGGACCTGCATTGTTGATAGTGTTGTTAAGAAGGTAGAAACTAGGGCCTGTAGGTCCTGCCTTGTTGATAGTGTTGTTAAGAAGGTAGAAGCTAGGGCCTGTAGGACCTGCCTTGTTGATAGTGTTGTTAAGAAGGTAGAAGCTAGGGCCTGTAGGACCTGCCTTGTTGATAGTGTTGTTAAGAAGGTAGAAACTAGGGCCTGTAGGACCTGCCTTGTTGATAGTGTTGTTAAGAAGGTAGAAGCTAGGGCATGTAGGACCTGCCTTGTTGATAGTGTTGTTAAGAAGGTAGAAACTAGGGCCTGTAGGTCCTGCCTTGTTGATAGTGTTGTTAAGAAGGTAGAGGCTAGGGCCTGTAGGACCTGCCTTGTTGATAGTGTTGTTAAGAAGGTAGAAACTAGGGCCTGTAGGACCTGCCTTGTTGATAGTGTTGTTAAGAAGGTAGAAACTAGGGCCTGTAGGACCTGCCTTGTTGATAGTGTTGTTAAGAAGGTAGAAACTAGGGCCTGTAGGACCTGCATTGTTGATAGTGTTGTTAAGAAGGTAGAAGCTAGGGCCTGTAGGACCTGCCTTGTTGATAGTGTTGTTAAGAAGGTAGAAACTAGGGCCTGTAGAACCTGCCTTGTTGATAGTGTTGTTAAGAAGGTAGAAACTAGGGCCTGTAGGACCTGCCTTGTTGATAGTGTTGTTAAGAAGGTAGAAACTAGGGCCTGTAGGTCCTGCCTTGTTGATAGTGTTGTTAAGAAGGTAGAAGCTAGGGCCTGTAGGACCTGCCTTGTTGATAGTGTTGTTAAGAAGGTAGAAGCTAGGGCCTGTAGGACCTGCCTTGTTGATAGTGTTGTTAAGAAGGTAGAAACTAGGGCCTGTAGGACCTGCCTTGTTGATTGTGTTGTTAAGAAGGTAGAAACTAGGGCCTGTAGGTCCTGCCTTGTTGATAGTGTTGTTAAGAAGGTAGAAACTAGGGCCTGTAGGTCCTGCCTTGTTGATAGTGTTGTTAAGAAGGTAGAAAATAGGGCCTGTAGGACCTGCCTTGTTGATAGTGTTGTTAAGAAGGTAGAAACTAGGGCCTGTAGGACCTGCCTTGTTGATAGTGTTGTTAAGAAGGTAGAAACTAGGGCCTGTAGGACCTGCCTTGTTGATAGTGTTGTTAAGAAGGTAGAAGCTAGGGCCTGTAGGACCTGCCTTGTTGGTAGTGTTGTTAAGAAGGTAGAAACTAGGGCCTGTAGAACCTGCCTTGTTGATAGTGTTATTAAGAAAGTAGAAACTAGGGCCTGTAGGACCTGCCTTGTTGATAGTGTTGTTAAGAAGGTAGAAACTAGGGCCTGTAGGACCTGCCTTGTTGATAGTGTTATTAAGAAAGTAGAAACTAGGGCCTGTAGGACCTGCCTTGTTGATAGTGTTGTTAAGAAGGTAGAAACTAGGGCCTGTAGAACCTGCCTTGTTGATAGTGTTGTTAAGGCAGAGCATCGCTTTATTATAGACCGACTTCTCCCCGTCTTAGCTACTACTGCATCAATTTGTTTTGACCATGACCGTTTACAATCTAGTGTTACTCCAAGCAGTTTAGTCATCTCAACTTGCTCAATTTCCATATTATTTATTACAAGAGTTAGTTGAGGTTTAGGGTTTAAGTGAGTGTTTTGTTCCAAATACAATGCTTTTAGTTTTAGAAATATTTAGGGCTAACTTATTCCTTGCCACCCACTCTGAAACTAACTGAAGCTCTTTGTTGAGTGTTGCAGTCATTTCAGTAGCTGTAGTAGCTGACGTGTTGAGTGTTGAGTCATCCGCATACATAGACACTCTGGCTTTACTCAAAGTCAGTGGCATGTCGTTAGTAAAAATTGAAAACCCTGGGGAATTCCTGATTCTAACTGGATTATATTTGAGAGGCTTCCATTAAAGAACACCATTTGTGTTCTGTTAGACCAGGAACTCTTTATCCACATTATAGCAGTGGGTGTAAAGCCATAACACATACGTTTTTTCCAGCAGCAGACTATGATCGATAATGTCAAAAGCTGCACTGAAGTCTAATAAGACAGCTCCCACAATATTTTTATCATCAATTTCTCTCAGCCAGTCATCAGTCATTTGTGTAAGTGCTGTGCTTGTTGAGTGTCCTTCCCTATAAGCATGCTGAAATTCTGTTTTCATGTAGATCAGATCCTTATTCCAAGTGGCCCCTGCTCTCTGTGTGTCTAGCTGCTGCTGGAGCATCTGGAGTGCCTGGTGTCTCGTCATGAGCGCAGTCTGAGGATGACAGTGGTGAAGAGGCAGGCCCAGTCTCCTGCCGGGGTCTCCAGCGAGGTGGAGGTCCTCAAGGCCCTCAAGTCCCTGTTCGAACACCACAAAGCCCTGGACGAGAAGGTGTGTGTGCGTGTGTGTGTGTGTGTGTGTGTGTGTGTGTGTGTGTGTGTGTGTGTGTGTGTGTGTGTGTGTGTGTGTGTGTGTGTGTGTGTGTGTGTGTGTGTGGTAAAGGGCTGGACAAGAAGGTCAGTCTGGGTGCTAAATGGAGGAGTGAGTGGGCTGGCTCCACTCCCACTCTCTTTCTCCCTTTCCACTATCTCGTCTTTCTCTCCCCCTCTGCCTGTCTGGGACCTCCTTAGGTGCGAGAGAGGTTACGTGTGGCTCTGGAGCGAGTGACTGTTTTAGAGGAAGAGCTGGAGTCCTCCTCAAATGAGGTGAGTTATCCTCGTTCTCCTTTTCCTCTGTCCGCAGATAAAGCATATTTTCTAAACATTCCTGTTCTCCATCTCTACCTAGTGCCATTCTCTACGAGACCAAATCAAAAGACGCCAACAAGGCTTAGAAAATGGGAAAGAGGTGAGGGGATTTATGCTGTATTGGCTGAAGTAAATGTTGAAGTATTAGTGTCTCATGTGCTGCATAGTTTGCTTGGAGTTTAAGGAGTCGCATCACATTTCCATCTTTACATGATCTTGTCTTTCCCTTGTCGTTTTCCTCTCCTTCTTCCTCTCACAGCGGCTGCCCAATGGACCCTCCTCCATCCTGGAGGATGGAGAGATTGACAGAGAGAGACAGAGAGAAACAGAGATAGAGCGGCAGAGAGCAGAGCTGGCCCAGCTGAAAGAAAGACTGGCCCTCATGTGCAGACAGGTGAGGGACAAATAGAGATAACTAACAGTTTGAGTCATACATACACCAGACATACATGTGTTATAAGGAATATGACTTTCATAGATGTGATACTGACCCAGAGGGTTGCTTCTTGTGTGTAACTATTATGTCACCCTCCAGGTTGGGGAGATCGAGGAACAGCTGACTGCAGCTAGGAGGGAGGTGACCAAGTCAGAGGAAGCCAATCAGAAACTGCAGAGGGATGTGAAGGAGGTGAGCTCTACTTCCCAATTGGTTGAAAATACACGTGTGTGTCAGCATCTCATTGCGCTAGAGAGAAATGTGTGTCTGTTTTCCCTACTCTATTAGAGAAATGTAACAGTTTCCTGTGGCAACAGAGCCATTTTCCTACTTGGCAGCAATAACTGCTACTGTACTGTACTGTATGTGTGAGACTTGCCCTGTAGCCATGGCGACAGTATCACTAGTAAACAGGCAAGCGCGTGGATAGAAGCTGGCGTTGTCACTCACACAGCTGATTGGTGGCTTGGGACTGGGAGGAATTTTGGGGCAAGTGGTCCCAGAGCCACCCAGTCGCCACACCCCCTACCTCCTCCTCCCTCCTCCTCTCCCTCCCATTCCTCCTCCTCCTTCTTCCCTCCTCCTTCTTCCCTCCTCCTCCTTCTTCCCTCCTCCTCTCCCCCCTCCTCTCCCCCCCTCCTCCTCTCCCTCCCCCTCCCCCTCCTCTCCCCCTCCCCCTCTCCTCTCCCCCTCCTCCTCTCCCCCCTCCTCTCCCCCTCCTCCCCCCCTCCTCTCCCTCTCCCCCCCTCCTCTCCCTCTTCTCCCTCTTCCTGCTCCTCCTCCTACCCCTCCTCTCCCTCCCCCCATCCTCTCACCCTCCTCCTCTCCCCCCCTCCTCTCCCTCTTCCTCCTCCTCCTCTTCCTCCTCTCCCCCCCTCCTCTCCCCCCCTCTTCTCCCTCCCCTCCCCCCCTCTTCCTCTCCCCCTCCTCCCCCCGTCCTCCTCTCCCCCCCTCCTCTCCCTCCTCTCCCTCTTCCTCCTCCTCCTACCCCTCCTCTCCCCCCTCCTCTCCCGCTCCCCCCCCCCTCCTCCTCTCCCTCCTCTCCCTCCCCCCCTCCTCTCCCTCCCCCCTCCTCCCCCCCCCCCCCTCTCCCTCCTCCTCCTCCTCCAGGACTTGTGCAATAACATCTGTCACTTGGCAGCGACGTGTTTCCTCTGTCAACAACTTCCTTCAACTAACCATTATCATACTTCAGCTACAGTTCTAGTGGTTTAGCCAGCAGCGCCAAGTCTCTTTGATCATGTCCGACTTTTGTTTTGTTTTTCTCTCTTTTCCTCTGTCCCTCCCCCTTTCTCCTCTCTATCAGGCTCTTTGCCAGAGAGAGGACATGGAGGAGAGAATAACTACTTTAGAACGCAGGTAAATACAACTGTCTATCCACCCCCCCCCCCCCCTGAATACACCAGGGAATGTCTTTTGCCATAGGCAATTGTGTCTGTTGTGTTCAGTTGTACGACATTGCCTTCAAGATGTGTCTGCTGTATGTCATTGTGCTGTGTGCCTGCAGGTACCTAAGTGCCCAGAGGGAGGCGACGTCTCTCCACGACATTAAAGACAGGCTGGAGAATGACCTGGCCAGTAAAGACTCCCTCTACAGGCAGGTGGGTGAAGCGACCTGCTTTCTTCTGGTTGTTTCTGCTAGTGGAGAGGATTGGTAGTTTAGCAATGATAAAAGCTCTGCATTTTGCGTTCAGGGTTAAGAATTATTTTTGTTACTGACTGTGAGGGTCAATTCCTTCTCCTCCTTCTCTTCCTCCTCATCTTACCTCTCCCTCTTCCTCCTCCTCGTCCTCCTCCACTCCTGCAGAGTGAGGAGAAGAACAGGCAGCTCCAGGAGCGTCTAGACGATGCCAAGCAGAAGCTGCAGCAGACCCTGCAGAGGGCCGAGACGCTGCCTGAGATAGAGGCCCAGCTCGCCCAGAGAGTGACTGCACTGAACAAGGTACACCACCTCCACTACCTGTGTGTGTGTGCGCGCGTGCGTGTGTGAGTACATCCAAGCGTGCATTCGTGTGTAAAATTGACAGAACACTCAAATCAAATAAATATCAAATCAAAATCTGAAATAAATCAATAGTTGCTACGAGCCCTGCATGATAATGGATGCTGCTTCATCACACTGTTCATCACACTGTTCACATTGTAGTTCAGCCTCAGGTGCAGAACATGTCAAGAGCTGTATGATAATTAATTGCTTGTATCATAAAACTGTAATTTATAACAAACATGATTGTCAAGGAGATGTAAATGTCTCAATCATCAGCATAACCCTAAAGAACCAATTATGTAGTACTTGTTGAGGCAAGATGCCTGAAATGTCACTCCAAATCATATTCATGTACACTGACATTAGTGGAGGCTCCTCAGAGGAGGAAGGGGAGCACCATCCTCCTCAGTGAATTTCATAAAAAATAAAAAATTGTAAAACATTTAAGTTATCCTTTTCAGATAAAACTATACTAAATATAATCACGTCACCAAATAATTGATTAAAGCCCACTATTTTGCAATAACATCACTCAAAAATGTTTCTTAAACGGAAGCAAATGGAACAAAACGGGGATGAACAATCCTGAATTTGTTCAATAGAAACTATTGTTTGCAACTGTTGGACTAATGATTACACCCTATATCAGCTAGATGCAGGCCAGAGTGTGGAAGGCGGTATTGAATGTGTCACTGTCTGTCCATGTGTCACTGTCTGCCACCTCAACATTTTCTCTCGACCTGTGTGCACCTACGTTGTAAACTTTCATTCATAGGCTAAGTTGTAGAAACCTCATGAGGTTATAGGTCAAATTTGAGTATCCTGTAGTAGCCTAAACCTATCGTTGTTACTGGGTGAATGGAATATGAATGACAGTCATCCAATATGCTGTAATAGAAATAAGGCCATGCTCATGAAAAACAAAATCTTAAACAGCACTGACCGCCACTGTCTGACATCTGCAAACAGATCAGAAGTGAATGTGTATGCTAGAAAACATCCTACTGTGTTTGACTATGATCTGCACAGACAGGAGATCACTTAAATCAAACGTTTTACCCAACCCAAGGTTGCGCAGTCATAATTATGTTCTATCAACATTCTGACATGCTGCCTGTTTTGACTCCCCACCCTCCTCCTCTTGCATCACAGGCTGAGGAGCGTCATGGTAACTTTGAGGAGCGACTGCGACAGATGGAGGCGCAACTAGAGGAGAAGAATCAGGAGTTACAGAGGGTGAGTCATGCTCGCTCTCCCTTTTCCTTTTCTCCCTTACACCCCCTCTTTCATACTATTCCTTTATCACTCTTTACTCTACAATGGCATACTAATTTTCTAAACCCTCTATCTGTCAGTCTGTATTCAGATCCCAATCTCCTTCTCTCTCACTCAGTCAAGCAGAAAGGTCGTTGTTAACTATCCGCCCACCCTCTGTCCTTACAATGTTCTATTTTTCTCTCTCCCTGCCTCAGGGCAAGGGAGGCACACAGAGTTTCCCAACTGGAGAGGCCTTGTCCAAGATGGCAACAGGATCAACAGTAGAAACAATAACAGACATGAAAATACCTCACTATTTAGCTCCCTAATCTCTCTCTTTTCTCTTTTCTCTTTCTCTTTCTCTTTCTCTTTCTCTTTCTCTTTCTCTCTCTCTCTCTCGCTCACCCTCTCTCTCTCTCTCTCTCTCCTTCTCTCCTTTCCCTAGGCGAGGCAGAGGGAGAGAATGAATGATGAACACAACAAGCGCCTGTCTGACACGGTGGACAAGCTGCTGTCTGAGTCTAACGAAAGGCTTCAGCTCCATCTCAAGGAGAGGATGGCTGCTCTGGAGGACAAGGTACTACTTACCGGCCCACTCACACCCTCTCACACCTCTTCACACATAGCATAGTTCCCACTCAAAACAATCAAAACACTTCAACTAAAACCCATACCCCTTCATTTCACACACACCTGAGTTCCCACTCAAAACAGTCAACACAATCGTCTTCATCCAGTTTCTATTCAAGATTGTTGTCACTTCAATATTAAACCCACTCTGGCTTTAAACAGCTACTCTGGAATACAGTTCGGACCTCATGGCATTGATAATGTGTAATTACAGATGTTGTTGTTATGCAGTAGACCTAATAAAGTTTTTTTTAATGGTGAACCTTTCAGAATGCTCTCTCTGAGGAACTTTCTAACATGAAGAAGATCCAGGACGACCTTCTAGCAAACAAGGTATATCAAGAGATAATTCCATTTTCACATACTATAATTAAATATTTCAATTGTATTAACTTATTCTCTCTTTCTTTCCCTGTTTCAGGACCAGCTGATAGCCGAGCTGGAGAGGATTCAGCTGGAGTTGGACCAGCTCAGACTGAGACCCGGCGGGTCCTGCTATTCCAGGTCTCTCTCCCTTCCTCAACACACCTCCTACACACCTCATACAGCTGCTGCCTATGAATGTGGCTGGCAGTATTGTAACCAAGTAGTATAAGTGGTTTGCAGTGTTATGTGCTTCCTATAACCTCTCTCTCCTACTCTCAGTATAGGTTCAGGTGTGGCCTGTACATATGGAGCAGAGAGGCTGGATGAATGTACATTCCAGTTATCTCTCCCACTCACTGTCTATATCAGTCTATCTTTCTCTTCTCCCTCTCTCTCTGTTTCTCTGTTTCTCTCTGTTTCTCTGTTTCTCTCTCTCTCTCTCTCTCTCTCTCTCTCTCTCTCTCTCTCTCTCTCTCTCTCTCTCTCTCTCTCTCGCTCCCTCTCTCCCTCTCTCCCTCCCTACCGCTCTCAGGTCTCTCCCAGGCAGTGCTTTGGAGCTGAGGTACTCCCACGGGGGCGGCTCCCTCCCCACGGGCTCCACCGCTCACCTGGATCACTACGGTAACTCCAACACAGTGGCCGTGGTCAGGCGGACGCATCGCGGGCGCTGGAGCACAGCCCGGGAGGACACCAGCAAGGTCAGAGGTCACATGATCACATGATCACCTTTGACGTGTCTAATATTGATAATGATATAGTCACATTGATATAGTTGATATGGTCATAAGCATCACAACACAACAAACTGAGCCTTCTCTGTGTGTATGTGTGTGTGCATGCTTGCATGTGTGTTTGTGCGTATGTGTATGTGTGCAGTACGGGGACTGGGACAGTGGGTCAGCGCTGCTGAGGACAGGGTTTGAGGGGGGTGTGGACCACGGTTGCTCTGACGATGAGGACGACAGAGAGACACTGTTTGGCTCGGAGCTGCTGTCTCCCAGCGGACAGACTGATGTCCAGACACTGGCCATCATGCTGCAGGAACAACTAGAGGCAATCAACAAGGAGATCAAGTAAGGGAGGTGGAGGAAGGGATGCAGGTAGCGAGAAGCTGTATTTGTGTACAAGCAGTTTAGGTCAAATGCAGGTGGAGAAGATTCATCCGAGGTTTCTTTTCATTTTCTCATTCAAGACCAACATTCATTGGTCTTCCGTCTGACATGCTCCTAAATCTCCTGTCTTTCCCTCTTCTCCCCTTTTCACTCTGTTTACCCTCTCTCTCTCTGACCCGTTTGTCTGTCTATCTTTCTCACTCTCCCTCTCTGCCCCCCCCCCTGTCAGGCTGATCCAGGAAGAGAAGGAGAGTACAGAGTTGCGGGCGGAGGAGATCGAGAGCAGGGTTAGCAGTGTGGCTCTGGATGGTTCCCCCATCCCACCCTCCTCCCTGGGGAGGGACAGTATGGGACGCGGCTTCATCCCTCAATCCCTCACCTCCTCCACCCTGGCCTCCCCTTCTCCCCCCAGTTCTGGGGTCTCCACCCCTCGCCTGTCCCACTCCCCTCACCGCGAGACAGATAGACAGGTACAGCTGCTCTGTCTGTGTATCTGTGTGGGTGTGTTGGGAATGTGTGAGTCTTTGTGTGTGCGTCAGTGGAGGCTGCTGAGGGGAGGACGGCTCATAATAATGTCTGGAACAGAGTGAATGAAATGGCATTAAACAAGCACATTTTTGATAACATATTTACAGGATTTCACTTTTTAATGTGTTTAGTATTGCTTACTAGGTGTTGTCTAATACATGCTGTAACTACTTCCTCTTCAATTCAGGGTTTATTGGAAAAAGCTGTTCAAAACAGGACATTGTATTATCATTTCTTTGTACCCCCTGACGAAGGCCATGCAGCCGAAACGCGCCAGAGATTTAAAACTTTGTTTCCATTGAACATGCCATACAAATAAAGGCATTTTAATGAATTATATGAAGAGTGTCTTGGTCCTCTTTTTGATGACCCATTTACCCCTTTTACCAAAGAGCACCTTCTGTCTACCAAAATCTACTATTGTGTACCTGTACCCTTCCTCCTTTTTCCACATGGAAACCATGCTTGAAAGTATTTGATATCATTCCACTCATTCCGCTCCAGCCATTACCACAAGCTCATCCTCCCCAATTAAGGGGTCACCAACCTCCTGTGGTGTGTGTACATACGTGCGTACAGTATACATACTGTATAAGGCCTCTAAATGTGTTCCAACTTTACCCTCCAGAACAACAAAGAGGATGATCGGTCACTTGCCCTTCTTGACTCCACCCCTCCACCCACCCCCCGAGCGCTGCGACTAGACAGGATGACCCTCACCCACCCAGGGGCCATGATGGACGACCCCAGGGAATTCCGCAGGTGTGACAGCCAATCATCATCGAGGAAACCCTGTAGCGCTCATATGGTTCGGTCCTTCCCTGTTTCTCTTATTCCATCTGTCTCTTCTGTCTCTCAGTCTGTCAGCAGACGGCAGCAGTTCCAACAGCAGTCAGGACTCTCTCCACAAAGCCAGTAAAAAGAAAAGCATCAAGTCTTCCATCGGCCGCCTTTTTGGGAAGAAGGAAAAGGGAAGGATGGGCCCGGCTGGGCGAGAGTCTGCCTCTCTGGGTGAGAGAGAATTGAAATTGAAAGCGACATAGTCCATGACTTTAAATGTGTTTTAACTGCAACAGGTCAAAGTCCACCTGGTGTTGACACCCATATTTGTAGTCTTTGTAACCCATGACCCCCTGTGTCTCTCAGCCTCTACGCCTTCTGAGGACCTGGGTACTGGGGATTCTATGGGACTGACCAAGGGAAGCATGACAGGAACTGTTGACAACCGCCGCAGCAAAAGGAAGTGGGTCTCAGGGAATATCACCCTCCGATTCATTTCTCTCCTGAAGTCATTTCTCTTTCCACTCTCTGTTCCACTGCTTTTCTTCCACTCTTTCAGAAAGCACTTTTCGTTTTATGCTAATTCAACCTCTGTTTCTCCCGGTCTCTCTCTCCCAGACATGAGCTGCTGGAGGAGGCGTGTCGTCAGGGTCTGCCCTTTGCATCCTGGGATGGACCCACTGTGGTCTCCTGGCTAGAGGTAATCATAGATGTTTGATAGATAGATGGGAAACCTTTATAGCCATATAAACCCTCACGATCACTACATTCTAGCCAATCTGTTTCTTGCTCACCTCTTTCCCTCTCTACTCCAGCTGTGGGTAGGAATGCCAGCATGGTACGTGGCAGCCTGTCGTGCCAACGTGAAGAGTGGCGCCATCATGGCCAACCTGTCTGACACAGAGATCCAGAGGGAGATTGGCATCAGTAACCCCCTGCACCGCCTCAAACTGAGACTGGCCATCCAGGAGATGGTGTCCCTCACCAGCCCATCTGCCCCGGCCAGCAATCGCTCTGTTAGTAGTCTCACTAGTACACACTCACAGAACACAAACCATGTAGACACAATTATAGGGGTACACATGATACTATATTGATATACACACATATACGTACAGGTAACTGCCAAAATGAAGGAAACATCAATATAAAGTGTCTTAATAGGGTGTTGGGCCTCCACAAGCCAGAACAGCTTCAATGCACCTTGACACAGTCTACAAGTGTCTTAATAGGGCGTTGGGTCACCACGAGCCAGAACAGCTTCAATGGCCTTGACACAGTCTACAAGTGTTTTAATAGGGCGTTGGGCCACCACGAGCCAGAACAGCTTCAATGCACCTTGACACAGTCTACAAGTGTCTTAATAGGGTGTTGGGCCACCACGAGCCAGAACAGCTTCAATGGCCTTGACACAGTCTACAAGTGTCTTAATAGGGTGTTGGGCCACCACGAGCCAGAACAGCTTCAATGCACCTTGACACAGTCTACAAGTGTCTTAATAGGGTGTTGGGCCACCACGAGCCAGAACAGCTTCAATGCACCTTGACACAGTCTACAAGTGTCTTAATAGGGTGTTGGGCCACCACGAGCCAGAACAGCTTCAATGGCCTTGACACAGTCTACAAGTGTTTTAATAGGGTGTTGGGCCACCACGAGCCAGAACAGCTTCAATGCACCTTGACACAGTCTACAAGTGTTTTAATAGGGTGTTGGGCCACCACGAGCCAGAACAGCTTCAATGGCCTTGACACAGTCTACAAGTGTCTTAATAGGGCGTTGGGCCACCACGAGCCAGAACAGCTTCAATGCACCTTGACACAGTCTACAAGTGTCTTAATAGGGTGTTGGGTCACCACGAGCCAGAGCAGCTCCAATGCACCTTGACACAGTCTACAAGTGTCTTAATAGGGTGTTGGGTCACCACGAGCCAGAGCAGCTCCAATGCACCTTGACACAGTCTACAAGTGTCTTAATAGGGCGTTGGGCCACCACGAGCCAGAACAGCTTCAATGCACCTTGACACAGTCTACAAGTGTTTTAATAGAGTGTTGGGCCACCACGAGCCAGAACAGCTTCAATGCACCTTGACACAGTCTACAAGTGTCTTAATAGGGTGTTGGGTCACCACGAGCCAGAGCAGCTTCAATGGCCTTGACACAGTCTACAAGTGTCTTAATAGGGCGTTGGGTCACCACGAGCCAGAACAGCTTCAATGCACCTTGACACAGTCTACAAGTGTCTTAATAGGGTGTTGGGTCACCACGAGCCAGAACAGCTTCAATGCACCTTGACACAGTCTACAAGTGTCTTAATAGGGTGTTGGGTCACCACGAGCCAGAACAGCTTCAATGCACCTTGACACAGTCTACAAGTGTCTTAATAGGGTGTTGGGTCACCACGAGCCAGAACAGCTTCAATGCACCTTGACACAGTCTACAAGTGTCTTAATAGGGTGTTGGGTCACCACGAGCCAGAACAGCTTCAATGCACCTTGACACAGTCTACAAGTGTCTTAATAGGGTGTTGGGTCACCACGAGCCAGAACAGCTTCAATGCACCTTGACACAGTCTACAAGTGTCTTAATAGGGCGTTGGGTCACCACGAGCCGGAACAGCTTCAATGGCCTTGACACAGTCTACAAGTGTCTGGAACTCTATTGGAGAGATGTGACACCATTCTTCTATGAGAAATTCCATTATTTTGTGTTTTTTTGGTGATGGTGGAAAACGCTGTTTCAGGCACCACTCCAGAATCTTCCATATGTGTTCAATTGGGTTGAGATCTGGTGACTGAGACGGCCATGGCATATGGTTTACATCTTTTTCATGCTCATCAAACTATTCAGTGACCACTCGTGCCCGGTGGATGGGTGCATTGTCATCCTATAGCAATGGTAGCCAAAATAATGGCCTGCCCAACATTTTTATACATGACCCTAAGCATGATGGTATGGTGATTGCTTAATTAACTCAGGAACCACACCTGTGTGGTAGCACCTGCTTTCAATATACTTTGTGTCCCTCATTTACTGAAGTAGTTCCATTATTTTGGCAGCTACCTGTAATGCACATTTACATTATGTGTAGAGATTAACATAAAAATGTTACATGCATTCACAGCAGACTCATCAACACACAAACATTTGAGTTTTTCTGACGATCATGTTTTCTTTCTCTCCTGTCTTGTGACCACAGTCGACCAGTAACGTGTGGATGACCCATGCTGAGATGGAGTCGTTAAACGCAGCCACCAAACCGGTAAGTATGTCCTGTTATGTTAATGTCTCAACATTTTCGAGACATTTAACACTGACGTTCATCTAACATTGACGTATAACAAAGGAGGTTGGTGGCACCTTAATTGAGGAGGACGGGCTCATAGTAATGGCTGGAAAGGAATGAGTGGAATGGTATCGAACACATCATGTTTCCATGTGTTTGATACCATTCCATTCACTCTATTCCAGACATTATTATGAGACATCCTCCCCTCAGCAGCCTCCTGTGATCTACAGTGCAATCGTAAAGTATTCAGACCCCTTCACTTTTTCCACATTTTGTTAAATTACAACCTTATTCTAAAATGGATTAAATTATTATTTTTCCTCATCAATCTACACACAATACCCCATAATGGCAATCGAAAACAAGCTATTAGAAATGTTTGTAAATGTATTAAAAATAAAAAACTGAAATACCTTATTTACATAAATAAGTATTCAGACCCTTTGCTATGACACTTGAAATTGAGCTCAGGTCCATCCTGTTTCCATTGATCATCCTTGAGATGTTTCTACAACTTGATTGGAGTCCACCTGTGGTAAATTTAAATTGATTGGACATGATTTGGAAGGGCACACCTGTCTATATAAGGTCCCACATTTGACAGTGCATGTCAGAGCAAAAACCAAGCCATGAGGTCGAAGGAATTGTCTGTAGAGCTCCGAGACAGGATTGTGTCGAGGCACAGATCTGGGGAAGGGTACCAAAACATTTCTGCAGCATTGAAGGTCCCCAAGACCACAGTGGCCTCCATCATTATTAAATGGAAGAAGTTTGGAACTACCAAGACTCTTCCTAGAGTTGGCTGCCCGGCCAAACTGAGCAATGGTCACTCTGACAGAGCTCCAGAGTACCTCTGTGGAGATGGGAGAATCTTCCAGAAGGGCAACCATCTCTGCAGCACTCCACCAATCAGGCCTTTATGGTAGATTGGCCAGACGGAAGCCACTCCTCAGTAAAATGCACATGACAGCCTGCTTGGAGTTTGCCAAAAGGCACCTAAAGGACTTTCAGACCATGAGAAACAAGATTCTCTGGTCTGATGAAACCAAGATTGAACTCTTTGGCCTGAATGCCAAGCATCACGTCTAGAAGAAACCTGGCACCATCCCTACTGTGAAGCATGGTGATGACAGCATCATGCTGTGGGGATGTTTTTCAGCAGCAGGGACTGGGAGACTAGTCAGGATCGAGGGAAAGATGAACAAAGTACAGAGAGATCCTTGATGAAGACCTGCACCAGAGCACTCAGGACATCAGACTGGGGCGAAGGTTCACCTTTTAACAGGATAACAACCCTAAGCACACAACCAAGACAATGCAGGAGTGGCTTCGGGACAAGTCTCTGAATGTCTTTGAGTGGCCCAGCCAGAGAAGAATGTGAGAAACTCCCCAAATACAGGTGTGCCAAACTTGTAGCGTCATACCCAAGAAGACTTGAGGCTGTAATCGCTGCCAAAAGTGTCTGAATACGTATGTAAATGTGATATTTCAGTTTTTTCTTTGTAATAGATTTGCAAACATTTCTAAAAACCCGTTTTGATTTGTCATTATGGGGTACTGTGTGTAGATTGATGAGGAAAAAAAACATTTTAATACATTTTAGAATAACTCTGTAACATAACAAAATGTGGAAAAGGTCAAGGGGTCTGACTACTTTCCGAATGCACTGTAAATATATATTGCTCTACTTATAACTTATACTGCTCAGTTAGGAGTTAAACTCTTTCTCTCTCTCCCTCTGACCCTCCCCCCCTCTCTCTCTCTCTCTCTCTCTCTCTCTCTCTCTCTCTCTCTCTCTTTCTGAGTTTGTGGGACTACTAGGTCTTGGTGTTGAGCATCTTCTTCTCTCCCTCTAGTTTCTGTGTAAACTGCTTCACACTAATGACCCGTTCACTAAACTGCTTCACACTAATGACCCGTTCACTAACACACTGTTCCTCCCTTTGTCTTCTCCTTCCTGTTTACTGTCTTCTCCTATCCTCCCTCTGCTTTTCCTCCATCCATCTGTCTTGCCTGCTCCCCCTATCCTGCTCTGCCTCTGTTCTCTCGCTCTTTCTGCCCATGTTTCTCTCTCTCCTGTCCATCTGCTGCATCTAAGGAGCTGAAAGAGATTAGCTGGGATCAGGTAAGGAATGGAAGCACTGTATTAAATGGCATCAACATATAACACACTAATTACACTATTGAATGTGGCCATTGAAAAACAAATGATTCATACAGAAAAGTACTATAAGTAATAATCAAACTACAACTGAAACAAATGAGACACTAGTGAAGGAGTCCTCTTCTGCATCTCAGATCCTGGCCTATGGGGATATGAACCATGAGTGGGTGGGTAATGACTGGCTGCCCAGCCTGGGTCTGCCCCAGTACCGCTCCTACTTCATGGAGTCCCTGGTGGACGCCCGCATGCTGGACCACCTGACCAAGAAGGAGCTGAGGGGACAGCTCAAAATGGTGGACAGCTTCCATAGGTACGTATGGCCTGCTCTCGGCTGTCTGTCTCTCGCTCTCACTCTCTCTTTCTGTTGCTGTTATTAACCTCGGCACCTGGGTGGGGAGGCGTTTTTCTGCCTCGAGGGGGTGGTGAAAAGCAAATAGACAAAATTCCAGTTTCTGCAAATGAACAATGAATTCTTCTTCTGCAACTGTTTCCCACTCCCACTTCACTCACTGCCTTTCCTTTTCTGTCCGTCATTCTTTCTCTCCCTCTGTTGACACTCTAGCTCTCTCTCTGGTATGTCACTGTGTGTGTTCGTGGCATGGGAAACATGCAGGTGTTAAAGGATATGTTGAAAGATTTCCTGCTGTTGTGACACTCTCAATCTGCAGGTGTGTCTTCAGGCCTTCTCCGGGTCAAAGACACCGGAGTGCTCTAATACTTTCTCTGAGTACAGGTGAGAGTCAGTCGCCATGCCCTCTATTAACCGCCTGACCTTTTGACCTCTCTTGACCTTTCTCAGGGTTAGTTTGCATTATGGCATAATGTGTCTGAAGCGCTTGAACTACGACCGCAAAGAGCTAGAGAGGAGGAGAGAAGACAGCCAGCACCAGAACAAAGGTGTGTTCCTCCTCTCTGACATTAAATCCTTTGTTCCAATTTAGTGCTTCTCATCCATCCATCCATCCAACCAATCCTCCATTCAGTAACAATCAAAGCCTCGATTGATGGTCAGTAGAAGGTGTTTCACTGCTTGGCTTGAGCAAAAGTCTGCACCCACATTGGCCCTGTCAGTGTAAGATCCAGTCACCCTGTGGGTTTCTTTGAGTGAGAATCAGGTGTTCTGATATTTTCTGACAGATGTCTTCGTCCCACTACCCCTCTGCGTAGATGTGATGGTGTGGTCCAACGAGCGTGTGATGTGCTGGGTGCAGAACATCGGGCTGAAGGAGTACGCTGACAACCTGACAGAGAGCGGGGTCCATGGGGCCCTCCTGGCTCTGGACGACACCTTCGACTACACAGACTTGGCCCTGCTGCTGCAGATACCCAATCAGAACACACAGGTACTCACCCATCTAACCAATCAGAACACACAGGTACTCACCCATCTAACCAATCAGAACCCCAAGGTACTCACCCATCTAACCAATCAGAATACACAGGCATGCACAAGTCTCACCCCACCCACTAATCAGAAGTGATTAAATGCCTTCCCCTGCTCAGATGTTGCATGCAACAACCGATGGTTGTCTGCCACGTCATCGACTGTGTCTTCGGGACCAGATTGCTATAACATATGATGTGGGTAGCAGATACTTCAAAATAAAAGTTTATTGGTCACGCACACAGATTTTGCAGATGTTATCGCAGGTGCAACAAAATGCTTTTCACACTTCAAATACCTATCCAGGCATTGTAATATATGTCATGCGTCAGCAACGCCTGGACAGAGAAACGCGCCCATGAACTGGATTCTTACTGCACCTGTATCTCAGTAACAGTGTCCCCAGGCTAACTGCTGGCTGGTGGATGACAGCTGTATCTCAGTAACAGTGTCCCCAGGCTAACTTCTGGCTGGTGGATGACAGTTGTATCTCAGTAACAGTGTCCCCAGGCTAACTGCTGGCTGGTGGATGACAGCTGGATCTCAGTAACAGCGTCCCCAGGTTAACTGTTGGCTGGTGGATGACAGTTGTATCTCAGTAACAGTGTCCCCAGGCTAACTGCTGGCTGGTGGATGACAGTTGTATCTCAGTAACAGTGTCCCCAGGCTAACTGCTGGCTGGTGGATGACAGTTGTATCTCAGTAACAGTGTCCCCAGGCTAACTGCAGGCTGGTGGATGACAGTTGTATCTTAGTAACAATGTCCCCAGGCTAACTGCTGGCTGGTGGATGACAGTTGTTTCTCAGTAACAGCGTCCCCAGGTTAACTGCTGGCCGGTTGATGACAGTTATATCTCAGTAACAGCGTCCCCAGGTTAACTGCTGGCTGGTTGATGACAGCTGTTTCCCAGTAACAATGTCCCCAGGCTAACTGCTGGCTGGTGGATGACAGTTGTTTCTCAGTAACAGCGTCCCCAGGTTAACTGCTGGCTGGTTGATGACAGTTGTTTCCCAGTAACAGCGTCCCCAGGCTAACTGCTGGCTGGTGGATGACAGTTGTATCTCAGTAGCATCATCCCCAGTGGCTGGTGGATGACAGTTGTATCTCAGTAACAGCGTCCCCAGGCTAACTGCTGGCTGGTGGATGAAAGCTGTTTTCCAATAACAGCGTCCCCAGTGGCTGGTGGATGACAGCTGTATCTCAGTAACAGCGTCCCCAGTGGCTGGTGGATGACAGCTGTATCTCAGTAACAGCGTCCCCAGTGGCTGGTGGATGACAGCTGTATCTCAGTAACAGCGTCCCCAGTGGCTGGTGGATGACATCTGTATCTCAGTAACAGCTTCCCCAGGCTAACTGCTGGCTTGTAGATTAAAGTTGTATCTCAGTAACAATGTCCCCAGTGGCTGGTTTGATGACAGTTGTATCTCAGTAACATCGTCCCCAGGCTAACGGCTGGCTGGTAGATGACAGTTGTATCTCAGTCACAGCATCCCCAGGCTAACAGCTGGCTGGTAGATGACAGTTGTATCTCAGTAACATCTTCCCCAGTAGCTGGTAGATGACAGGTGTATCTCAGTAACATCGTCCTCAGTGGCTGGTGGATGACAGTTGTATCTCAGGCATGCAGGTGAAACTGATAGTAGTGTATATCAAATGAAGTGACTAGCCTGATTCTAATCTGTACTCCCTCCTCTCACATCTCTCCTCTAGGCCAGACAACTCCTAGAGAAGGAATACAACTCCCTCATCTCTATGGGAACAGAGAGAAGACCAGATGAGGTATTAAAGAACACAGTAGGCTTAGTTCAGAGACTATGTGAAGACTGCATTTTCCACCTCATACAAGTCATTCTTTCTAACTTGACAGTTTGACAATGTTGACAGACATAACCTTTTTTTCTATATTTCTCTCTCCCCTCCCCCTCTTTTTTTCTCCCCATTTCCCCCCTTCTCTCTACCCCCCCCCCCCCCTCCATTAGGATGGGACTAAGACGTTTACCCGCTCCCCTTCCTGGAGGAAGATGTTCAGGGAGAAGGACCTTAGGGGGGTGACCTCGGACTCATCGGAGAACCTGCCTGCTAACTTCCGTGCCTCCGCCATCTCCACACCCTCCGTGACCCTGAGAAAGGTTCAGAGTGACGGTGAGAAGGATGACCTCTCCCCCTAACCTCTGACCCTTCCCTTTGGCCACGCTCTCAGATCCCTATTTGTTCCGCTTCTTACACCTCCAGGGCTGTTCTTCTATTATCACTCAGAAGGTCACGCTTTGGACAATTTATGACCCCTTAAAACCCTGGATAACACATATTTACTATGGGCTAGTCATACTGATTTATTCATCGAGAAAAACTACTGACTTTGTCTTGAAGCAGGTTGCATGTTACATTAGAGAAGAAGTGTAAGACCAGTGTCACATGCGAGTATGTTCAGATGTGCCCCATTCATAGAAGCTTACTAACGATTGATGATAGTATTTTCTGTCTGGGGAAGTTTTGTTAAAAGCCCTGACGCTTGCTCTAAATGTTAACACACATCGCTTGCGGTAGTTTTGGAAACATAAGGAACCTGTCTTTCATATCAGCGAGAAATCATTTTCTAAAAACAAAAGGTTCAATTACTACACACATTTATAGGGTTCCCACACGGCCATATTTCCAATGTTACAGCGCTTGACAGAGAAGACTGAGTAGACTACCTGTGCTAATTAGCATTCGGCGTCTCTGAACAACTGTGTGTAAAAGGAAGACGGACACCACAAATGTGTTGTCACTGAAAGATACTGTCGGCTCAACTGTTTTAAAACCAGTTAAAATAGTCTACAGTAAGTGTATATTTTGCCTTTGTGAAATTATTTTGATGTGACATGAAAGTAGAGGGCGTTGTGTTTCTAAAATCTTATCACAATTGAGAGTCGAATCACGTTTAGATGAAGTATTTTGCCTATAAACAGAACATGTTAGGTCCTAGGACTATAAGGAGTAACATTAGGCTCCTTCAGTCCATTATTGGGCTTGTTCCAACACTGATGGCATTAGCTTGGACATTCATATGCAAAACCTCCAGTGGCTCGCTCCTACAGGACACAGCAGGTTCAGAGGGCAAGGCTACCACAAATTCCCCCTCCCATACCTTTATAATAGTACATCATGGAAAAGTTCAATGCTATTTAGTTGTTATTTTGATGTTTCTCTCTCCTTCTCGCTTAGTGAACTCTGGGCCTCGCGGTGAGGTAGCCTCAGTCAGGACATACTCTTGCTGAAGGACACGGAGGTGAGAAGCCCTCAACCAACACATTAAACACATGTAGTAGCTAGTTAAGAGTTTTCTCATGGTTTGATTTGCAATAAAACCTTCAGGCATGCCAGATAGCTTGCATGTGTGCATATTGAAGTGGTTTGACTTGTTTTCAAGCTACATTGTTTGTTGTGGTGCTGTGCTTTGGTTATATCATTGTTTGTGGGTGAGGTCTTTAGCGGTGGGCTTGGTTCATTGGTTGGTGGGGATTTGGTTTGAGTGAAGTCAGGAGGACAGTGGTGTGCGTGAGAGTAATCCTGTGTTTCTCCTCAGGGCCATGGTGACTGGATCACAACTGGACTGCCCTCCTCTCATTCATTCACAGGAGGGGAAAGCAGCAGAGAAGCAATGAATATATACATTTATTAAATATAAATCTATTGGTCTGACCATTCTGCAATAACAGAGATAAAGAAGAAATGACGGAGATGGAGAAACAACAAAGGGAAAAGAACATGAAGAATGTATGAAATATTGACAGGATATATACTGTACGTACATGGATAGAGGGGTAGGATGAGGCAGGACGACTGTTTTATCTCTCTTTGTTCTGTCTCAATATGTGATTGTGCGATGTGGAGTTGTGTTCTGAGGAGGAGGAGACTGATATCCAATGTCACCCATTGTGGCTCTCTATCTGTTAGCTTCTATGGTGCTGTCAGGGGTTCTCCTAAGTTGGTTAGAGTGCTGCAGTAAAACCATGTCCCCATTCAGGCCGCCATCTTGGCTCCAGCCACATCAGAGGGGCAGCAAGCCGCTCCTCTACTCATGGTTTGTCCATTGGCACCTTGAAAGCTGAGAGGCTCTAGGCTCTAGTGTAATCTCTTTTGAATGGAATCTATTGTGGAGATCAAAGGCCGGGCCACAGCAGCTACGATACGATAGGGTGGGGGGCAACAGCAGCAAGGATACGATGGGATGGGGGGCCACAGCAGCGGGGATATGATGGGATGGGGGGCCACAGCAGCGGGGATACGATGGGACGGGGGGGCCACAGCAGCGAGGGTACGATGGGACGGGGGGCCACAGCAACGGGGATACGATGGGATGGGGGGGGCACAGCAGCGGGGATACGATGGGATGGGGGGCCACAGCAGCGGGGATACGATGGGATGGGGGTCCACAGCAGCGAGGATACGATGGGATGGGGGGCCACAGCAGCGAGGATACGATGGGATGGGGGGCCACAGCAGCGAGGATAAGATGGGATTTGGGGGCCACAGCAGCGGGGATACGATGGAATGGGGGGCCACAGCAGCGGGGATACGATGGGATGGGGGGCCACAGCAGCGGGGATACGATGGGTTGAGGGGCCACAGCAGCGAGGATACGATGGGATGGAGGGGCCACAGCAGCGGGGATACGATGGGATGGGGGGCCACAGCAGCGGGGATACGATGGGATGGGGGGCCACAGCAGCGGGGATACGATGGGTTGAGGGGCCACAGCAGCGAGGATACGATGGGATGGAGGGGCCACAGCAGCGGGGATACGATGGGATGGGGGGCCACAGCAGCGAGGATACGATGGGATGGGGGGCCACAGCAGCGAAGATAAGATGGGATTTGGGGGCCACAGCAGCGAGGATACGATGGGATGGGGGGCCACAGCAGCGGGGATACGATGGGATGCGGGGCCACAGCAGCGAGGATACGATGGGATCGGGGGCCACAGCAGCGAAGATAAGATGGGATTTGGGGGCCACAGCAGCGAGGATACGATACGATGGGTTGAGGGGCCACAGCAGCGAGGATACGATGGGATGGGGGGCCACTGAAGTGGGGATAAGATGGGATTTGGGGGCTACAGCAGCGGGGATACGATGGGATGGGGGGCCACAGCAGCGGGGATACGATGGGATGGGGGGCCACAGCAGCGGGGATACGATGGGATGGGGGGCCACAGCAGCGAGGATACGATGGGATGGGGGATCACAGCAGCGAAGATAAGATGGGATTTGGGGGCCACAGCAGCGAGGATACGATGGGATGGGGGGCCACAGCAGCGGGGATACGATGGGATGGGGGGCCACAGCAGCGGGGATACGATGGGATGCGGGGCCACAGCAGCGAGGATACGATGGGATGGGGGGCCACAGCAGCGAAGATAAGATGGGATTTGGGGGCCACAGCAGCGAGGATACGATGGGATGGGGGGCCACAGCAGCGGGGATACGATGGGTTGAGGGGCCACAGCAGCGAGGATACGATGGGATGGGGGGCCACTGAAGTGGGGATACGATGGGATGGGGGGCCACTGCAGCGGGGATACGATGGGATGGGGGGCCACAGCAGCGAGGATACGATGGGATGGGGGGCCACAGCAGCGAGGATACGATGGGATGGGGGGCCACAGCAGCGAGGATACGATGGGATGGGGGGCCACAGCAGCGAGGATACGATGGGATGGGGGGCCACAGCAGCGAGGATAAGATGGGATTTGGGGGCCACAGCAGCGGGGATACGATGGGATGGGGGGCCACAGCAGCGGGGATACGATGGGTTGAGGGGCCACAGCAGCGAGGATACGATGGGATGGAGGGGCCACAGCAGCGGGGATACGATGGGATGGGGGGCCACAGCAGCGGGGATACGATGGGATGGGGGGCCACAGCAGCGGGGATACGATGGGTTGAGGGGCCACAGCAGCGAGGATACGATGGGATGGAGGGGCCACAGCAGCGGGGATACGATGGGATGGGGGGCCACAGCAGCGAGGATACGATGGGATGGGGGATCACAGCAGCGAAGATAAGATGGGATTTGGGGGCCACAGCAGCGAGGATACGATGGGATGGGGGGCCACAGCAGCGGGTATACGATGGGATGGGGGGCCACAGCAGCGGGGATACGATGGGATGCGGGGCCACAGCAGCGAGGATACGATGGGATGGGGGGCCACAGCATCGAAGATAAGATGGGATTTGGGGGCCACAGCAGCGAGGATACGATGGGATGGGGGGCCACAGCAGCGGGGATACGATGGGTTGAGGGGCCACAGCAGCGAGGATACGATGGGATGGGGGGCCACTGAAGTGGGGATAAGATGGGATTTGGGGGCTACAGCAGCGGGGATACGATGGGATGGGGGGCCACAGCAGCGGGGATACGATGGGATGGGGGGCCACAGCAGCGAGGATACGATGGGATGGGGGGCCACAGCAGCGAGGATATGATGGGATGGGGGGCCACAGCAGCGAGGAAAAGATGGGATTTGGGGGCCACAGCAGCGAGGAAAAGATGGGATTTGGGGGCCACTGAAGTGGGGATAAGATGGGAT
Source organism: Oncorhynchus mykiss (assembly GCF_013265735.2). NCBI lineage: Eukaryota > Metazoa > Chordata > Actinopteri > Salmoniformes > Salmonidae > Oncorhynchus > Oncorhynchus mykiss. Next base: position 81,351,673 of record NC_048576.1, on the reverse strand, counting down.
TTGGGGGCTACAGCAGCGAGGATACGATGGGATGGAGGGGCCACAGAAGCGAGGATAAGATGGGATTTGGGGGCCACAGCAGCGAGGATACGATGGGACGGGGGGCCACAGCAGCGGGGATACGATGGGTTGAGGGGCCACAGCAGCGAGGATACGATGGCATGGGGGGCCACAGCAGCGGGGATCCGATGGGTTGAGGGGCCACAGCAGCGAGGATACGATGGGATGGGGGTCCACAGCGGCGAGGATACGATGGGATGGGGGGGCCACAGCAGCGAGGATACGATGGGATGGGGGGCCACAGCAGCGGGGATACGATGGGATGCGGGGCCACAGCAGCGAGGATACAATGGGATGGGGGGCCACAGCAGCGAAGATAAGATGGGATTTGGGGGCCACAGCAGCGAGGATACGATGGGATGGGGGGCCACAGCAGCAAGGATACGATGGGATGGGGGGCCACAGCAGCAAGGATACGATGGGATGGGGGGCCACAGCAGCGGGGATACGATGGGATGGGGGGCCACAGCAGCGAGGATACGATGGGATGGGGGGCCACAGCAGCGAGGATACGATGGGATGGGGGGCCACAGCAGCGAGGATACGATGGGATGGGGGGCCACAGCAGCGAGGATACGATGGGATGGGGGGCCACAGCAGCGAGGATACGATGGGTTGAGGGGCCACAGCAGCGAGGATACGATGGGATGGGGGGCCACTGAAGTGGGGATAAGATGGGATTTGGGGGCTACAGCAGCGAGGATACGATGGGATGGAGGGGCCACAGAAGCGAGGATAAAATGGGATTTGGGGGCCACAGCAGCGAGGATACGATGGGATGGGGGGCCACAGCAGCGAGGATACGATGGGATGGGGGGCCACAGCAGCGAGGATACGATGGGTTGAGGGGCCACAGCAGCGAGGATACGATGGGATGGGGGGCCACTGAAGTGGGGATAAGATGGGATTTGGGGGCTACAGCAGCGAGGATACGATGGGATGGAGGGGCCACAGAAGCGAGGATAAAATGGGATTTGGGGGCCACAGCAGCGAGGATACGATGGGATGGGGGGCCACAGCAGCGGGGATACATTGGGATGGTGGGGCCACAGCAGCGGGGATACGATGGGTTGAGGGGCCACAGCAGCGAGGATACGATGGCATGGGGGGCCACAGCAGCGAGGATACGATGGGATGGGTGGGCCACAGCAGCGGGGATACGATGGGATTTGGGGGCCACAGCAGCGAGGATACGATGGGATGGGGGGCCACAGCAGCGAGGATACGATGGGATGGGGGGCCACAGCAGCGAGGATACGATGGGATGGGGGGCCACAGCAGCGAGGATACGATGGGATGGGGGGCCACAGCAGCGAGGATAAGATGGGATTTGGGGGCCACAGCAGCGGGAATCGATGGGATGGGGGGCCATACAGCTGTGATGTCATTTAGTCATTTGTAGGTATCCACTAAAGCCAGCTAAATTAGAGTGGGGGACATGTTGTTGAAGCCAGGTTACATACTGCAGGTCTAGTACAAAGCCCAGGGTAATGGCTTTCTAGATGTGGTGAACTTTACGGCTCTCATCATCAGCTCAGGTTCATTGGGTGCCCCTGGAAGACGAGGGGAAAGATGGAGGTGTGACGAAGGTGAGATAAAACAGTCAAAGTGACCAGAAGAAAAGAGGATGGAGACGATTCATTTACTGCACGCAAGCCATAACAGAAACCAAGAGAGGAAGGATGATTAGGAGATCCAGGTGAGAGAAGAGACTGTTGGAAGTCAAGAAAAACCTTTAGCTTCTGTGTTACGATGCATGTCAAACAACCAAGATGACAATGAAGTCAACTTTGGGGGGTGAAGATGATACACATATATCTGTAGAAATCTAACCTATGAGGATGAAAGCCTGGGGAACAATTTGTAAAATGTGTGTATTTTTATTTTTATGTTTTTATGATAACTATATTTATTTTCGTTATGTTTGTATGTATTGAATAATTGTATGTACATGTTCATTTAATACTTAATTCTTACTCATTTAATTTGACCTAATTTGAAAAGTAAATATGAAACATTAAAAATGGTCATTAAGATATGCTACTGTATGTGTACATTTTGAAAACAAATTGTGTTATGATTGAAAAAAAAAAAAGAATGACAAAGATGATAATACAAATTGAAAATAACACCTGCAAAATAAACAGTAATGAAGATGATGGTGATAAAAAGACAAAATAAAGTGGACTCGTTGTACAACACATCCCAATGTGTGTGTTCTCACTTTGTGTACCTGGGGTTGGCACGAGTGTAGACAACAGGAGAGTGTGTAAGGGGAGGATTTGTGGTTTGTGTATTTGTGGTTTGTGTATTTGTGTATCAGCATGTGTATATATATACATATATATATACTGTATGTGTATATGACAGAAAAAGAGACAACACACACCGATAGATCACACCATTGACACTTGCCGGGAAAGACCATTATGCATAAAAATCATGATAAAATAAGTTATAATAGTTTATCTTTTACTTATGAAATAAGAAACAGGCCTTTACAATATACATACATGTATTACAAAAATTCAGATGTATAAATATGTTGTACTGCATATACTATAGAGTGCAGAGTTCAAACTGCAAACTGAGGCGAATGGAATTCTTCAATCATCTAATGATCTAACTACAGGGAGAGATAGAGATAAAATGCTTCTGTGGTTGTCACACTGCTGCATGGTTTCTATTGGTCACTCAAATGTTCTGATCACATATGACTGGCTACACTGTAAATGGACTGTTGCTCTCATGACAACAGTATGGGCATCATGATGACACCCAGCATTGTGCTCACAGTATACATGGCTCAATTCTCCTCTCTATCTTACTATTAAACCACTCAGTGATAATGTTCTCTGTGAGACTTCACAAAGGAGGACTGGGGATGGTCAGTGCTCAGTATGGAGTGTTGAGCAGTATCAGGCTAAATCACTAGGTGCTGCCAGTCCCTTCCTCTCCCATTCAGAGCAGAGGCCAGACGCCAGAGGCTGGAATCATGTAACAACAACAAACCTATCATTCCACATACCTTTCTCTATAAATATACATACTTTCATACATAAAAGCATACTGTTCACATATTGTACACATATATAAAGAAATATATTAATTTAAAACTCATCGTTACATACAGTATTACTCAGCAATAACAAGTATGACATGAAGACAATTATGAAACAAACAGTACTTTTCTAAAATCACTATTTTGATATGATAGTTTTCCCTAAGTTGTATTGTTGAGGTTTTATTGTTTTTGTGTAGTCACTCTCACTGAGCCCGTGATGGGTGGAGGGGTTGTCTCACCTACACTCTTTAAAGAAAGTGCTATCTAGAACCTAAGGGTTCTTTGGCTGTCCCTGTAGGAGAACCCTTTGAAGAACCCATTTTGGTTCCAGGTAGAACCCTTTCCACAGAGGGTTCTACATAGAACCTCAAAAAGGGTTCTACTTAGAACTAAAAAGTGTTCTCCTATGGGGACAGCCGAAGAACCCTTTTGGAACCCTTTTTTTGTAAGAGTGCAGCTATCATAAGAAGAATGTACTAATGTAAGTCGCTCTGGATAAGAGGCACCCTGGCCTATAAAGTAACACCTACTGTCTCACTGACATTACATCCAATGTTCCAAGCATTATCTGTGTTAACATTTCGTCCACATTATCCTCTCCACCTTTCCTCCATCTCCTGCCCTCACTCCCTTCCTCTGTTTTTCCTGGTTACTCTGGACAGTAGGACACACACGCAGGACGAGTTGATGCGGACCCACCTCCAGCCCTGCAGACCGTTGTTGTCAACAGTGAGGGCTCGGACATATGTGTCCTTGGCCTTACACTGACTCACCCACTGTTTGATGTCCACGCCCCGGCAGCTGGCCCCGGACACACCTACGGCCCCTGACGTGCCCGCTGACGAGGCCCCTGCCCCCTCTGCCTCCCGCTGCGGCCCACCGCCCCTCTGCTGCCCCTCCTGGAGGCAGCGAGTCTCATAGAAGTACTGCTTAAGCGCCCCCTTGACTGTCTTGATCTCTGGCACGATGTTGACTGTTTTACCCCTATCGTCGATGACCGTCGTCTTGTCCGTTACCCACACACTCTCCGACTCGCACACCGGCATCTCACCCCGCCTGGTGTGGGACAAGTGAGAGCGCTTGTGCCTGGGGGCGGGGAGAGGGGGCTCCCTGGCCCCCCTGAGAGTGTCCACCCAGCTCAGCGGCACACTCCTGTCCATCTCTCTGTCCCCATGACCCTCCATGTGTCCGTCTGCGTCCGACACTTCCTCCTCCTCCTCCTCCTTGTCTTCTCCTTCTATGGGCAACATGCCTGACTCCAGCATGAGGAGGAGGGGCGGGTGCTCTGGAGGAGAGGAAGAGAAAAGGACCCGCGGGTGTGCATCTAAAAACAGCAGCTCTTGCTTCTCCTTTACACCTCCCAGCCCCTGACCCAGTCCTAACCCTAGTCCTACTTCCATTCCTTCCTCTGACAGATCCGGACCTTTCCCAGCCCCTGCCCCAGGCCCACCCTCCCTCCCCTCCTCTCCCCTGTTATCACTGCTCTCTGTCCTAGCCTCTGCTCTCTGCGGGGTCCTCTGACTGGAGGGATCTGGCCCAGTTTTACTGTGGTGTCCAGCATTAGTGGAAGGTTTGTAAGTTTTCACCACATACATGTTGGGAGGTCTGAGATCCTGTTCATCGGTCCTGGGGTCTAGAGAATTATGATGGTTTTCCTTCTGAGCCATGTCTCTAAAGCTGCTGTCATCACCAGCTCTGCTGCTGTCTGGTTTATAGTCCCCTAGTACATAGTTCTCCTGGGAGGGGAAGTCCTGATGACTGCTGCCATTGGTGCTCCTGCGTTTTCCTCCATCAGTGTTAGAATATTTATTTAAACCAACGCTGTTCGTGTTTTCTATAGGAAAATTGCTTTTTGACAGATAACTTTGTTGTTTTCGCTTCCCTTTCAAAGTTTTCACCTCCTCTTTAATTATGGAGGGGTTATTGTAGTCTTTCTTGACACCCGTCACGCTGAGGCGTTTTGTACTGTCTGCTCTCCCAGAATCAGCAGTCACATTGTAGTCCTTGAGTGAGGCATTACTGTGGGAGTTGTAGTCCACAGAGGCCTGAGGAGCTGGACGTGTGGAGTAAGATCCGGGGGAGCGACTGGAAGAGTCATCGATGTCCTCTGTGTGGTTGTCCAGGCTACTGCCGGGCTCCGTCATCGCAGCAACAGTACTGGTCACAGGGCTGTGAGGGAAGGGCAGGGCCGAGGCGATCACCATGGCAACCAGGGGAAGCCAGTGCATCACTCCCAACACGTATCAACTGAGGATGGAGAGATGGGTATGGGGAGAGAGAGAAAGAGGAGAGGGGTTATGGGGTTGGGGTTAAAACAGTGGGGTTAAAACAGTGTTCAATACAGTAAATGTGGAACTCTCATGAAAAGGTAAAACAAGCCTTTTTACTGGTTCTAACCTGTAGCTTAACTGTTACAGTGCCTTGCGAAAGTATTAGGCCCCCTTGAACTTTGCAACCTTTTGCCACATTTCAGGCTTCAAACATAAAGATATAAAACTGTATTTTTTTGTGAAGAATCAACAACAAGTGGGACACAATCATGAAGTGGAACGACATTTATTGGATATTTCAAACTTTTTTAACAAATCAAAAACTGAAAAATTGGGCGTGCAAAATTATTCAGCCCCCTTAAGTTAATACTTTGTAGCACCACCTTTTGCTGCGATTACAGCTGTAAGTCGCTTGGGGTATGTCTCTATCAGTTTTGCACATCGAGAGACTGACATTTTTTCCCATTCCTCCTTGCAAAACAGCTCGAGCTCAGTGAGGTTGGATGGAGAGCATTTGTGAACAGCAGTTTTCAGTTCTTTCCACAGATTCTCGATTGGATTCAGGTCTGGACTTTGACTTGGCCATTCTAACACCTGGATATGTTTATTTTTGAACCACTCCATTGTAGATTTTGCTTTATGTTTTGGATCATTGTCTTGTTGGAAGACAAATCTCCGTCCCAGTCTCAGGTCTTTTGCAGACTCCATCAGGTATTCTTCCAGAATGGTCCTGTATTTGGCTCCATCCATCTTCCCATCAATTTTAACCATCTTCCCTGTCCCTGCTGAAGAAAAGCAGGCCCAAACCATGATGCTGCCACCACCATGTTTGACAGTGGGGATGGTGTGTTCAGCTGTGTTGCTTTTACGCCAAACATAACGTTTTGCATTGTTGCCAAAAAGTTCAATTTTGGTTTCATCTGACCAGAGCACCATCTTCCACATGTTTGAAGCCTGAAATGTGGCAAAAGGTCGCAAAGTTCAAGGGGGCCGAATACTTTCGCAAGGCACTGTAGCTTTATAATCTTAGCGGAACTCATGGAAAATGGGGAAAACTGCAGAAAGCTCAGTGTATCCATGTGAGGAGACAGTGGGTCAATGGACATGCAGCACGGTTGGCTGCCCGGTTGGCTGCCCGGTTGTTGGCCTTCAAATGGAGCCTCTATAATCCTGCTATGTGTGTCGACTGTGGGTCATTAATCTCACCGCCAAAGGAAATGAATTACAACTCAAGCAGTCATAATGAGGCCTTAGGGTTTCGAAAGGCTTTTTTCAACTTTTAAGGGCGTAAAACATCAAATGTTTGTAGTTGCAGTTGGTCCTCTGTGCCCAATCTATGGTTGTGTGCGAAGTAGTCCCTTTGGTCAATTCTATAAACAGATTTGGTTTGGTGCATGTCAGTTTGCAAAAACATACATGTGCATACGAGTAAATACGCAAGCTTTGATCCAATAAATGTTTTGCCTTGTGGCAGAAAATAAGGAATTTCACAGTAATAACTGAACTAATCACTTAATTGTTGTTGTGACAGATGCTGAACTTAGAAAATTTTAAAAGTGAAACCAGAAATACTTGAAGAACAGTTTTTCTTCTCAAAGGCTCCAGAAAATCCTGGCCCTTGGCCAATTCTCTGAAAGTTTACATCACAACCTCCTATGAACACAATGATGAATGATGAGTGATACCAGATAAACCTTTAAACGCTTCCCTAGTACTTCCAGAGAAGCTAAACACCTTCTTCGCACGCTTTGAGGATAACACTGTGCCACCGACGTGGCCCCGTACCAAGGACTGTGGGCTCTCCTTCTCCGTGGCCAACTTGAGTAAGACTTTTAAGCGTGTTAACCCTTGCAAGGCTGCCGGCCCAGACCGCATCCCAAGCCGCGTCCTCAGAGCATGTGCAGACCAGCTGGCTGGAGTGTTTACGGACATATTCAAACTCTCCCTATCCCAGTCTGCTGTCCCCACTTCTTTCAAGATGTCCACCATTGTTCCTGTACCCAAGAAAGCAAAGGTAACTAAACTAAATGACTATCGCCCCGTAGCACTCACTTCTGTCATCATGAAGTGCTTTGAGAGACTAGTCAAAGATCATATCACCTCTACCTTACCTGACACCCTAGACCCACTTAAATTTGCTTACCGCCCCAATAGATCCACAGATGATGCAATCGCCATCGCACAGCCCTATCCCATCTGGACAAGAGGAATACCTACGTAAGAATGCTTTTCATTGACTATAGCTCAGTATCCAACATCATAGTACCCTCCAAGCTCATCATTAAGCTTGGGGCCCCCAGGTTTGAAGGTAGGAAACAACACCTCCACTTCGCTGATCCTTAACACAGGGGCCCCACAAGAGTGTGTGCTCAGCCCCCTCCTATACTCCATGTTCACACATGACTGCGTGGCCACGCACGCCTCCAACTCAATCATCAAGTTTGCAGATGACACAACAGTAGTAGGACTGATTAGACAGCCTAAAGGGATGATGAGACAGCCTAAAGGGAGGAGGTGAGCGCCCTGGGAGTATGGTGCCAGGAAAATAACCTCTCACGTAATGTCAACAAAACAAAGCTGATTGTGGACTTTAGGAAACAGCAGTGGGAGCACCCCCTATCCACATTGACGGCGACCGCAGTGGAGAAGGTGGAAAGCTTCAAGTTCCTCGGCGTACACGTCACTGACAAACTGAATTGGTCCACCCACACAGACACTGTAGTGAAGAAGGCACAACAGCACCTCTTCAACCTCAGGAGGCTGAACAAATTTGACTTGATACCTAAAACCCTCACAAACCTTTACAGATGCATCCTGTCGGACTGTATCATCATCTGGTAACTGCACCGCACGCAACCGCAGGGCTCTTCAGAGGGTGGTGCGGTCTGCCCAACGCATCACCAGGGGCAAACTACCTGCCCTACAGCACCAGATGTCACAGGAAGGCCAAAAATGATCATCAAAGACAACAACCACCCAAGCCACTGCCTGTTCACCCCGCTATCATCCAGAAGGCGAGGTCAGTACAGGTGCATCAAAGCTGGGACCGGGAGACTGAAAAACAGCTTCTATCTCAAGGCCATCAGCAAATACTGTAGCCATCAGTAGCACCTTAGAGGCTGCTGCCTTATATACATATACTTGAAATTCCTGGCCACTTTAATAAGGGAACACTGGTCACTTTAATAATGTTTACATATTGCATTACTCATCTCATATGTATATACTGTATTCTATTCTACTCTGCTGTATCTTAGTCTATGCCGCTCTGACATTGCTTGTCCAAATATTTATATATTCTTAATTCCATTCCTTTACTTTGGATTTGTGTGTATTGTTTGTATTGTTGTGAAATTGTTAGATATTACTTGTTAGATATTATTGCACTGTTGGAGCTAGATACACAAGCATTTCGCTACACCCGCAATAACATCTGCTAAACACGTGTATCTAACCAATAAAATTTTATTTTAACCAATCCTCTGTCCTCTCACTCACACCTGCCACCAGAGGGCAAAGCAGACCATCATATTCAACTTGATACGCTTTCAAGATAATATGGTACTACAATAATAGTCTATTGACTGAGCTTCAATGTCATATTAGTATGTCAACTTTCATGTAGTTTCATGTAAAAGTGTAACATTAAGGATTTTTTGAAAGGACATTCTACTCCAAAATATAATTATGTTCTCTTCCTTTAGAACTCTTCTGAAAATCGAGGACAGTTTCCTTTTATCTCATGACCTCAATGACATCCCCAGTCAATTCTATATGAACCCTAAAAATAATTTAGCTAGTGTAAAGTTACTGTATCATAATTATTACATACATCTACACATGTAGGATCTTAATTTGAGCCAGTTTGCTACAGCAGGAAAATAATCCTGCAGCTACAGGAAATGTAAATTATTATGTTGATTATAATTATCCTGCAGCAACAGGACATTTTAATTATTATGTGGATTATAATTAATGGACATTTTTGTAGGGATTGATGATTTTCCCTTTACGAAAAATCAGTCTGTAATTTCAAAGTGGAAATTACAAACTTCAGCAGCCCTTTTAAACCTCAAATACACAACATGTTTTAAAATGTCCTGCAGGGCGATCAAATTAAGATCCTACATCTGTATTAATAGGGATGGCTCATAGAGATAGTTAGAGGACTCAACATTGTATCTGTCCCATTAGGGCGTCTGTAAGAGCATGGACAGCACCATTGAGGCCATCTCCATTTTGAAATAGTTAATTTTCTTCTTCTACCCCCCCCCCCCCCCCCCTCCTGATAACCTGGATGGAATTATGTGATCCTTCCTTAACCCATAGGAAGTCCCACCCAGTTGACTACTTCAAAATGGTAAAAGTCCTCAATGGCGCTGCCCATGCTCAAACTGGATTTTGGGCACTAGATTTGGGCACTATCTCTATGGTTGGCTGCACTTCCAGGATTACAAACTAGCTAGCTAGTTACATGGGAGGTTTCTTGGAAGATCTGATGAGAATCTGAGGAAGATATGTAACTTGTTATAACTTGTCGCTCTGAACTTGTCACTCTGAACTTAGCGCCAACAATTTAGCAGCGGCTATGCGCCACTGTTAAAGGAATATAAGGGAAACACTGATCAGTACAGCAACCACACATGCCTTCCTCTGGTTCGCGTTTTGTCTGAAGAGGCCTGCTACATATGTGGCATATCATGATGGTGTCACACATCATGTAGGACTAGTCAACCATGATTATGAGGATTCCTCTGGGAGAGCATATGGCCTCCACCCAGAAAAAGATGAACCCACTTCCAAGACTGAGTCATGTGTCACTTCTATTTAATCTGTTGTTGTGTGAAAAATGGGAGGAGGATATTTAGAAAGAGTTTAAAAAGGTAGAATGCTCAGAATGTCTGTGATGTGGGTTTACTGCTATCTTCAGGTGTCCCCAGACCAGACAACAGACTGAGAAAGGGGAAGGGGGAGACTGAGAAGGGGGGGAGGGGACAGATAGGGAGGGGGGGTAGGAGGTTGAGCGAGTTAGACAGAGAGGGAGAAAGAAAGATACAGTGAGAGAAAGAGAAATGACAAGAGATTCACTACACCTGACCACACCTGGGACACAATGCAGTAGTGATTAGTAAAAGAACCAGGGACATTAGATGACACATCAGCCATGTATTTATGCTTGCATATGCTGTGGGCCTCGTTCCCTGGTGATACACAAATCACATCAAAGGACTCTTTACCTGTTTGCTCTTATTGGCACAGGGCCATCCATAAGTTCGTAAACACAGGTGTGCTGTGTGCTGTATGCAGATAAAGTGTCCTGAAGTGCCATTCTGGGTTCTGGTTAGTTCCAGCCCAGACAGATGGTGAGCTGCAGAAGAGCACTGTCAATTATAGATGAACATGCACTGTGCCATGTGGCAACAGACAACAGACATGTGGCAACAGACAACACAGACAGAGAGACAGAGACAGAGACAGAGACAGAGACAGAGAGAGGTGAACAACAGTCAATTATTCAATCAGTGGCATTATGATCCCCATGTATTTTTATACATAGGGATCATGTATATAAAAACAATCTTAAGGCTGTGTGTGTGTTTAGTGGAAGAGCTGGTTGTAAGGTTTTCTGAGAACACACACCAGACAGGCAGGCAGACACACGCGCTGGAGACCATATCAGTGTACTCTGTGGCACAGAAGCTTTTCATCATCATGCTCCATTTGCTACAATGACACGCGCCATTTACACTCCCTGCATGGCCAGACAAGGACCTCCTCACTCCTCAGCTGTCTGGATAAGACCCAAACACTGTCTGACCAGCAAATCTCACAAACGAACACAGTCGGTCTATAGAAAAAACATCCCAAAACCACAGATTCAAAACTATAAGAAAACACAAGACTTTCCCAACTAATTTACAAAACCTCCAAACATTATCCAAACAAACAATCCAAACCCCAAACCCTGTCAAAACAAACCTTCTAACCCCAAACCAAAACACTCCTCCAAGTTCCTACAGAAAACCAAACTGCCCAACAGTTCAAAAACATACTCATTTTTAAATGATCTTCAAATAAACAGACACAAAGTAACACTGCTACAACAAAGTCACACGTACAACTTACAGCTAGGCCTAAATCTCACAAATAAACCTGGTGATTAGGGATAGGTGCCTTATGGTTGTTGGTTTGAATTATCTTTTAGATGGTTACCTGAGAAGTATATTGTGGGTCTGAAATGACAGAGAAGGAGGAGTGAGAGAGAGGATGGAGAGGAATGAGACTGGGAAGCCAGAATTAGTCTGGGAGGCTCTGTTAGGAAACAGTGTGAAGAGAATTCCATTAAGCTGGCTCCACACCTGGCAGTGGCTGCTGTGCAATTATCCTGTTAACAACTAATCCCCTTCATGTGTGGGTAATGGGCCGGGTGTCCATTTGTCCGTCTGAGATGATTCATTATGTCAAGGCCCAGACCAGCCGGGATAATCATATCTCTTTGGAGTCAACACGTAACCTTATGGACATGTGTGTGTGTACTGAAATCATCCGTCCATAGACCAGATTAGTCAGTGCAATGTGTGGACTTCTTCATAGCCTAACTGTGACAGAGGTCAACTTCACGCCTGTGACACCTGCTGTGCCTAGAGCAGAGGAAACACTACAGCAGATTGTTTGTCTTTGTTTTTCTCTGTCTCTGTATGGCCTGAGACGGAGTAAAAGCCTTGTGCTCATGAGTTTTGAGCACGTAACAGTGCTTAGCTGTCCTTCTGTGCAAACAGCCCATTAATTAGGATTCTATGATTGTGTCATTCCACGCTTTAGTCTAACTGGGTATCTACCCTGGGCTCTCTCTGGCCTTGGCTCTGTGTACAGCTTTTTCAGTTCACATTTACACACACACACACACACACACACACACACACACACACACACACACACACACACACACACACACACACACACACACACACACACACACACACACACACACAGAATCTTAATTTGTGCCAGTTTGCTATAGCAGGAAAATAATCCTGTAGAAACACAAAATGTGAATTATTAGGTGGATTATAAATAATGGACATTTTTTTGTAGGGGTTGATAAATTTTTTGTTAGGACACACACACCCCACACACAAAAAAGCACACACACACACACAACATAAACATGAATATGCAAGGACCTGTCAAATCTAATCAGGCACTGATCCAAAGGATAAATTACAGTCAATCTGTCCATAGGAAGAAAGGAGAGCAGCAGTGCAGTGTGAATTAAGCTGTCTACCAGAAGGGAGCCTCCATGAAGGAAACATTCCATATGGTACCATGTTCTTACCTAATCGGCGTTGAAAAACCTTCCTTAAACCTTCCTTAAGCATTTAACCAACTGAAGGTGCGCAAAGGGCCACGTTTGCACGGCAAATTCTGCTGTTCTTTGGTTCTTTTTATTTCAATGAATGATATAACCATTGATTCTTGTATAGAATGTATTATTCCTCATGAGTTTAATATAACCGTCTTCTTACTGCATCACAACAGAAAATATAGGGTTGTAGGCCTTATTTACTTCAGTAAACAAACAATGTATTGCTGCAAAATGTTTTAAACCACTATGCATGCAATAGATTGTCAGTACTTGCATTCAAAGCCCCACTATGAATACGAGAGTGGTTACATTTCCTAAACCCCATCTCTCAGCTTCCTACCAAACCAAGTATGGGTCTGATGTTTGGCTGAAACACATACTCAGATTGTGGCTTTAATGCACTCTGCTACTGGTATAGTGACATAGTCATAGTAGTCTAATATTTCGGGGACATCGTGCACTTAATGCCATTGAATACTTTTAACACGAGGTAAACAACAACCTAAATCTCAAAAATTGCCACAAAGTAGACTATAGGCAAGATTTCAGTAGATTATGGATCAATTGGCCTGATGACCTGTCAATTTCTGTGATCTCTAGCATACACCTGCAGATTAGGATTAGGTTATACCCGTAGCCTGTTATCATATCTGAATACTTGTGAAAGAAAAAAAAAACATTGATGGAGATTTAAATTAGGCTATCCAATAATGCGCTGTGGCAAACCCAACAGTAGTGTCCATAGCTCGTGTTAATACATATGCAAACAAATTAACATATACATGAACTGCAGTTTGTAAAATGGACACGACAAGTAAATGTGTACCGTTTAGGTGAGATCCGGACCACGCGTCCTTCCAGTTGACATCACATTGGTTATAGACTAATGGTCCGAGAGAGTTGGCGAAGTGGTAAAACTCAATATTGGTTTAAATGGAAAAGTTACGTTTTCATATTCAATTCAAATGTACTTCCCACGTCACAATTTTTTTTTATTCTATCAGTTAGCCATGTCCGTTTGAATTAAACAACAATCATTTAAAAAAACGACGGGAAGAAAAAATAAACATGCAAAAACTGCTCCGTCCTAACCGCGCTTTAAAACCAGATAGACAACGCGATGTTTGATAAAAGAAAAAAGAAAGATCTATGCATGATTCGGTCAAGATCTCATCCTCCTGACGTTGTTCTTCATATTCCATGAAAAGAGGAACTGCAATTTAAATTGAAGTCGACATACACAGTAAACTAATCGATGTCTCTATAACGACTGGCAGTGAAGCGCTGCGGTCCGTTTAGGCTACGTTGGGATCAACAAAGTTTGTCAAATTCTTCCCAGTTCTCAAAAACTCCGCCTGTAGCCTAAACGCGAATAGCTTCTGGTTGCTTTTGGAGCGGAGGAGAGGGAGGACAAGACGGGGCGAGCGAGTTTTTTGAAAGGGGTAAAGGACAGAGGGGGAAAGAAAGCACAGAAGAAACAACAGGACGAGGAACATCTGTGAGAGGGATATCGAATGCCAAATTTTCTCAATACAAAATGTATAGCCCCAAACAGCCTAACTGCTGGTTATTAGGGATAAAGAAAAACAGTATTATAGATTTAATATAATAATTTAAGCAATGATTTACCTTTACCTCAGCCTTCCTTTCCCTGGGAAATCATGAGGCTAAACTGGGTTCAGGTTCATAACTCGCCTACTGTCTAGGCTTACTGTCTAATGCATATAACACATCATAACACGACCCATAAGTGCTGTACCTAATCAGAATTTGAGGTAATTGGATGAGGTGGGACATTTTGGGTGCTGATGAATATAAGTCAGGTTAACTAGTGCATATAACACATCATAACCTACCTGTAAATAGTGTACCTAATCAGAATTTGAGGTGTTTGGATGACTTTGGACAGCTATCTTCTGATTGTTTGAAGATAGCTGACATATACCAGACCGCCTGTCTAGTATACTAGGCTACTGTGTAGGTCTTTAGGCCAACGTTTGAGGTTTGACCGACTCAACAACAAACTGGTGAAGATGAAACCATGGCTGAGAGCTGAGACCTAGGCTACTGTGAAGACAGTGGAGTTATGACAGAGAGTTCATCTAGATGGGTCTTCGCGCCAGCTGAGTATGTAGCCTATGTTCTTTTAACCTTGGAGAACAGCATGTCCACTGAGTCAGTCCACCTTGAAGTTTGTTGTTGAAAAGGAAACCATAAATTGGTAGATGAGCAGAGGAAGGCTTTACCTTTTCCCTGTGTCTGCGTCTCTCAGACACTCTCTTTCTTTACCAAGGTAGTGGTTTCCATCTCACTAAAACCTTTTTTTTCCAATGAATGTTTAAAAAGATGAAAGGATAAGGAAAAGAATGGAGACAAAAGAGAGGAGGTTTGTGTTACAACCCTGCCCCTGTGAGACTGCTCATGAAAGACTTTTGGGATGGGAGAGATGGGGACAGAAAAGGAGACAGAGAAAGAGGGGGAGAATGAAAAGAACTTTTCAAACTCCAACTGCTAAACGGGTCAGTTGTGTATAGTGGAACTAGCTAAAATGTAGAACTCACTCAAAGATGGGGGTACTTACCACTGTCAATACAGTCAGACCTAAAGGGATGTTGATAGATAGCACTCTGTGACTGACTGCTACTGTTTTCCTCCCAACACACACATGCGCACTGCCGCACACACTCCATCAAATACACTCAATCTCTCTCACACATACAGGAGCAGCCCTGAAATAAGATTTGGATGTTATTACCTCTTCATATCCTCACCCTCTTTGCTGTTCTTCCCCGGTGTCTCCCTCATGGCATTCCTCCCTAAAAGTGGCAGTCCTTGGAACCCTCCCACCATTCTCTCTCTGCTTTTTTGTCTGAACTTGTTCTGTGCACACTTAGATATTTCTGCCCGAGGTTACATCAGTGAGAGAGGGAGAGCGAGAGAGAGTTAGCAAGGTATTGACAGAGATGACAGTCAAACAAAGACAGTGAGAGTAAGGTCAACACATGTAGGGACAAAAGTTATTTCTCTCTCTCTCTCTCTCTCTCTCTCTCTCTCTCTCTCTCTCTCTCTCTCTCTCTCTCTCTCTCTCTTATTTCTCTCTCTCTCTCTCTCTCTCTCTCTCTCTCTCTCTCTCTCTCTCTCTCTCTCTCTCTCTCTCTCTCTCTCTCTCTCTCTCTCTCTCTCTCTCTCTCTCTCTCTCTCTCTCTCTCTCTCTCTCTCTCTCTCTCTCTCTCTCTCTCTCTCTCTCTCTCTCTCTCTCTCTCTCTCTCTCTCTCTCTCTCTCTCTCTCTCTCTCTCTCTCTCTCTCTCTCTCTCTCTCTCTCTCTCTCTCTCTCTCTCTCTCTCTCTCTCTCTCTCTCTCTCTCTCTCTCTCTCTCTCTCTCTCTCTCTCTCTCTCTCTCTCTCTCTCTCTCTCTCTCTCTCTCTCTCTCTCTCTCTCTCTCTCTCTCTCTCTCTCTCTCTCTCTCTCTCTCTCTCTCTCTCTCTCTCTCTCTCTCTCTCTCTCTCTCTCTCTCTCTCCCAGAACCACATCAGTACACCCTTTCACCTGGAGCATTGTTCTGTCACATGAAACACATATCACATTATCCAAACATTCTCTGCTAATAGATGTAGAGACCATGCTGCATAAATACATGGCACATTTTAAAATGCACACACAGACACATGAAATGTCATAAATAAATAAATGACTCTCGTGATCCATTGGTCTTTCATTCATCTCGTGTACATGTAGCTAATTGGCATCAATAACTAACAAACAAACATAACAATACAATCATGTTATTGCAATTTGCACCAATCCAATAACCTCAAAAAACACAGAAACATTTTAAACTCACACAAAATGTCATCAAACATGGATTTATTACCAAAGCAATGAATATCCCGTCAATTTTACCTCAGCCAAATATCAGTGTAATTGTGGCAATTATTGCAAATAGCCAAGCTGTCAGGGTGGAGGTTATACAGTCTGATTGCCCTCACCAGAGACCAGGGGCATGAAGGCAGACGCGTCAGACTTAACTTCAATTATTGAACTCACCCTTTCCCCCAGGCTGTGTCAATCTTCCATTAACTCTCATTCCTTCTCCCCCTACTCTCTCTAACCCGCCCACTATATTTTCATGTCTCTCTGCCTCTCTCTTTCCATGTCTCTCTCCCTTCATATCATGTCTCTCTCCCCTCTCACTTTGTCCACTTTATCACCTCACATCTCACTATTCCCCCTTTCTCCATTCACATTCTCTCCTCAACTCTCACTCTCTTACTACATCTAAACTCTCTCTTCATGAACCTCACCATCCCCCGTTCCTCCTCTTTTTCAGACTTGGGTACGAAGAGCGGCCACATGTGTTTCTAATTTCAGGCGTAATGCTCCACTCACCGCAATCTGACCCAATTAGCCCGCGACTCCAGGAAACGCCCCAGTCACCCTCACCGGCCACGGTACTACCCTGCCTCTGTGGCACGGAGGTAAAGGTTCGGCTCACTGAGGGGATGGGGGGATACTATCTCATGATGAACGTGTGACTGGCTCTGTCTGGGTGGAGGTAGGGAGGAGAGAGGGGGGAGCATCTCACCTCGCCCCCCAGCAGTAAGTGAGCTCTGCTACACAGACGTCTGACCATAATGCAGACATATCTGAGGAATAATCACTCAAGCCTGAAATTGAATTTCACAGGAAAGGGAGGGTCAGAGAGGCTGTGTGATGGGGTTCCAAAGCAGACCAGACATAGCCTACACACTAAGACACTAGTGGTGGTCGGTGCCGTTTAACATTAGGGAGGACGATTTCTTCTTTTTAATGAGCATGGCCTTATTTCTATTACAGAATATTGAATGTCTGTCTGTCATTCCTATTCCATTCACCCAGTTCCGGGGTGGCAGGGTAGCCTGGTGGTTAGAGCGTTGGACTATTAACCGAGAAGGTTGCACGTTCAAATCCCTGAGATGACGAGGTACAAATCTGTCGTTCTGCCCCTGAACAGGCAGTTCCTAGGCCATCATTGAAAATAAGAATTTGTTCTTAACTGACTTGCTTAAAGGTTAAAAAAAGTTCAGTGTAACAGTGATAGGTTTAGGCTACTGCATGTTAATGAAACTTGCCCTATACCCATGAGGTTGCTACATCCTAGCCTACAAATGAATGTTTATAACATACAGATCATACAGGTCAAGAGACAAATTGGAGTAATCAAGGTGACAGACAGTGACACATTCAATACCCCCTTGCACACTTCAGCTGATCTAGGGTGTAGTCATTAGTCCAAACGGTTTTCAAAACATTACGTTTTGCAACTAAAACAAGAGTTTCTATTGGACAAATTCAGGTAGGTCCATCCCCGTTTTGTTGCGTTTGCTTCTGTTTAAGAAACGTTTTGCAACAGAATTGGCGGAATTAATACACCCCTGATCATACAGTTCACTTTCATAGCAACCATACAAACAGCATCATCACATCTATGTGCTCTCCTCTTCTCACATTTTCCCTTCCCTTGTGGACAAAACCTCTCCAAGTCCATAATCACTGCACACTGCATACAAAGTTGTCACCATATTAGCTAATGTCATAGTCAACATAGCTACTATCAATCCAATCCATGTGTACAATCATGCAGTAGTGTACAGCAATCAGTTTAGCAATTACACCGGTGGCTTACCTTGAATTGAAAGTGTTGGATAGCCTTAGCCAGCTAGCTACATTAATATAGTTCCGCTATGTATACAACGAAATACAACAACATTTATCTCCCTCTCTTTCTCCCTGCTCTTTCTCCTTTATTTTTGAATAAATTCATTTGTTCAAAACTGTTCAACTATTGTCTTTCTCTCTCTTTGAGTCAACTACTCATCACATTTTATGCACTGCAGTGCTATAGCTAACTGTAGCTTATGCGATCTTTCTCTGATCCTCTGTTTGGATGGACAACATGTCAGTTCATGCTGCAAGAGCTCTTCCTCCGGAAGTTGTCATAAATACTTTGTAAGTCTATGGAAAAGGGTGAGAAGACTACCGCAGACCTTCAATGCAAAACAGTGTGTTTTAATCAGTTATTTGGTAACATGTATTTAGTATAGTTTAGTATAGTATTTAGTACATATATTTAGTATAGTTTTATCTAAAAATGATAACTTTCTTAATGTTTCACTATTTTCATTTTTATGAAATTCACAGAGTCCTCCCCTTTCTGCTCAGAGGAGCCGCCACTGAAACACACACACACACACACACACACACACACACACACACACACACACACACACACACACACACACACACACACACACACACACACACACACACACACACACACACACAAACTCATAAAAACATTTATACACATACTCACTCATAAAAACATTTAACACAGCTACACGAACACACAGAAAGCCTCAAGTCTATATCCTGTATGTGATATTCACCTTTGGGAGAAAGTGTGGGAGAGCGAGAGAGCTAGGGGAATTTTAAAAAATCAGAGGAGTTGGATGTAAGGAATGTCTTAATTATGGGAACAGAGGACTAACTTCAGTTTAATCCTTAATGAGAAACAGGTTTGAATGGGAGAGAAACTAGAGCTGAGGGGAGAGGGGGCTCTGCATTACATTATCTGGCAACCCACGCTACAGATGTAGGACCTTAATTTGAGACAGTTTGCCACAGTAGAAAAATAATCCTGCAGCAACAGGAAATGGGAAATATTATGTGGATTATTAATAATGTACATTTTGTAGGGGTTAATATATTTTTCGTAAGTCAAAATCAAGTATGATATTTCTAAGTGGAAATTACGAACTTCAGAAGCCTTTTTAAACCTTAAATACACTACAAGTTCTCCTGCAACAGGGGGATCAAATTAAGATCCTAGATCTGTATATACTGTTGATTCTCACTCATAACGGTATCAATGCAAAATATGATGTCTTTTCATGTTTGTACCTCGATTCTATCTCTCCCTTATGCATCTCCACTTCTCCGTTATGCGTACATATGCCTTTTCTCTCCATTCCCTTATCCATCTGTCTTTTCTCCCTCTCTCTTTCTGCCAGAGGAACATTGTTACACATTGTAAACTTTACTCACTGAACGACACCCGGCAGTATAGGGTTTCACAGGCAGACTTTGTATGTGAACCGCTCTGGCAATTAGTAGAGGATAGACTTACAGCGTACCCACTGCACAAAGGAAGGACAGGCCCAATTCCACAAGCCTCTGTCCCTGTTCTGTTCCTCTGCCCCTTTCCATCTGTCAGTCCCACAGGACAGGGTGTGTGTGTGTGTGTGTGTGTGTGTGTGTGTGTGTGTGTGTGTGTGTGTGTGTGTGTGTGTGTGTGTGTGTGTGTGTGTGTGTGTGTGTATGTGTGTGTGTGTGTGTGTGTGTGTGTGTGTATGAATGTGTGTGTGTGTGTGTGTAGACAGTTCATGTGTGTGTGTGTTTGTGTGTGTTGTAGGAGGTTTGTGTGTGTATCTTTGCATTTGGCAGAGGATTTGTGTGTCTCTGTGTCAGAAGGTGTCAGCCATGTGACATTGCATGTACGTGTGTATGTATACAGAGCAGAGGTCAGGGGTTTCTGTGATGCGCTTACTTACATCACCCTGTCATTATCCTTATCCCTTGTACCTTGTTACACTGTCATTGTCACGAACTTGTTAATACGTCACACAAGACAGAATGTAGCACACTGCTTTAATAACGCTGACATAGTGCTTGGTTGACATAGTGGTTGGATGACATAGTGCTTGGTTGACATAGTGCTTGGTTGACGTAGTGCTTGGTTGACATAGTGCTTGGTTGACATAGTGCTTGGTTGACGTAGTGCTTGGTTGACGTAGTGCTTGGTTGACATAGTGCTTGGTTGACATAGTGCTTGGTTGACGTAGTGCTTGGTTGACATAGTGCTTGGTTGACATAGTGCTTGGTTGACATAGTGCTTGGTTGACGTAGTGCTTGGTTGACATAGTGCTTGGTTGACATAGTGCTTGGTTGACATAGTGCTTGGTTGACGTAGTGCTTGGTTGACATAGTGCTTGGTTGACATAGTGCTTGGTTGACGTAGTGCTTGGTTGACGTAGTGCTTGGTTGACGTAGTGCTTGGTTGACGTAGTGCTTGGTTGACGTAGTGCTTGGTTGACATAGTGCTTGGTTGACATAGTGCTTGGTTGACATAGTGCTTGGTTGACGTAGTGCTTGGTTGACATAGTGCTTGGTTGACATAGTGCTTGGTTGACATAGTGCTTGGTTGATGTAGTGCTTGGTTGACATAGTGCTTGGTTGACATAGTGCTTGGTTGACATAGTGCTTGGTTGACGTAGTGCTTGGTTGACATAGTGCTTGGTTGATGTAGTGCTTAGTTGACATAGTGCTTGGTTGAAATAGTACTTGGTTGACATAGTGCTTGGTTGACGTAGTGCTTGGTTGACATAGTGCTTAGTTGATGTAGTGCTTGGTTGACATAGTGCTTGGGTGACATAGTGCTTGGTTGACATAGTGCTTGGTTGACATAGTGCTTGGTTGACATAGTGCTTGGTTGACGTAGTGCTTGGTTGACATAGTGCTTGGTTGATGTAGTGCTTGGTTGACATAGTGCTTGGTTGACGTAGTGCTTGGTTGACATAGTGCTTGGTTGATGTAGTGCTTAGTTGACATAGTGCTTGGTTGACGTAGTGCTTGGTTGACATAGTGCTTGGTTGACATAGTGCTTGGTTGACATAGTGCTTGGATGACATAGTGATTGGTTGACATAGTGCTTGGTTGACATAGTGCTTGGTCTGTTCAGTAACACTACTGACATCATGGCTATTTCACTTTAATTGCATAGTAATGACTTTGAGTGTTTTTTTAAATAACACAATAGAAACTGTTCCTTATTCCATTTCTGTAATAAAATGCTAGTATGCAATTACATAACTGTTGCTGTATCATTAATTTCAGCGTTATTATAGATATTATTGTACATCTGATGCTCAAATGCAAACCTCACTTTTATTCATGATTGGAGTATGGGGTGACTGATCCTGATCTGTGGTTAAGGGACACTTCTATCTTCTACGTACCTACTAGCGAAGGTAGAATCAATGTTCCTCTGCCCTTTATCGCCCCCAAGTGGAAGGGTGGAGGTACACCTGGATGCATCAGAAGTCAAGCGTTAGCCATTGATTGACATGACTAATGAGTGAGGTAACTCTGCATCTTAATAATCTATCCTTCCTCCAAAAGTGTGCACTTGTTCACGTCCCTCCATGGATTTATAAGGACATGACTGGAATATGGAAACTCCCTCTAGCATGCCTACTCCAATACATTGCTTTTAAATTTGTCGAGAGTAGTGATCAAGTGCACATTTCAGGTGGAAGGAGAGAATATTGGGCCGAAACCTCACTTCCACTCTCTTTCAACTGTCTCTTACTGCTAGCTCATTTCTCTCTCTAAATCTCTCTCTCACTTTGTCTCCCTCCCTCCACAGCCTGCTCTCTCTCTCTATGGTAATGATTATAGTGACAATAAACATTTATTTGTGTATTATCAGCCCAAAGTTCTTTCCAGATGAGCACTTAAAAGAACCAAAACAAGGGAAAGCTAGTGGCTGTAATACAGCTGATCAATGGAGCTAGTAGTCTATCACTAGACGCTGACCTTGAGGAACAACTCAATCATAAAGAGAAAGAGAACTAGAAATAGAGAGAGTGAGGGAGAGAGAGTAAGGAGCAAGCGAGGGGACTCAGAGATCCAAGCTGTTTTATTAATCTGCCAATTTTCTCAGATGACGCAAGGACTGGGATTTTGCCTATTCTTTCTCTCTCTCTACCGCTCCATCCTTTCCTCCCTTCATTGTGTCTCTCCCGGTGCCTTGCTCTGGTTGGATGGGAGACGACACACAGCAGGTAGGACTGACTTTACCTCCCTTCTCTTTGTTCCTTCTATCCCTTAACCTATCCTCCCTCTGATCTTTCTCCTCTTCTGAGTGATGTTCTGGACATGTCTTTCATGTTCGTCTCAAATCCTCCCCCACCCATGTGGGATTTACCAGAAATGTAGTTGTACTACCATTGTCAGTGCTATTTTTCATTCACTGAATTGCTATGAATTTGGAGTCCAGGTGCTCATGTCACTTTCCCTCTTTTTCCCTCAGTCAGAATGTGCTGCACATTGACTGTCTTTATATCCTGGTACTGCTACCAGTTTGTCTGTGGTGATGTGTGTATATAGGTGTAGGTGTGTGTGTACATCGTTCATCTTCATTCTATTTCATGGAATGTTCTGTACCATCATTTTTCTTTCACTGGAGTGTAGTCAGTGGTAGTGGTTTGATATTAACAGTGCTATGGAACCTCAGAATTAGCTGACTATGTGACTATCTACATTCCAATGAAGTGCTTTCCCAGCTGTTGCGTTTCAAACAGTTGTGTTTAGAGTCAGAGTGAGAACAAGAGAAAACCAAGACAGAGTTTGCGTTTGGAGAAAAAAAAATTGAGAATTTTCAAAGGATATTTTTGGCAGAAAGAGAGGATGGATAAACTGTTCTGGAGGATTGGGAAGAATACAACTAGGTTCTGCTGGAGGAATTGCATTCCAATGACAGATCGAAAGGAAAGAGGAAAGAGAGAGTATGAGGGAGGATTTATAAATAGCAGAGCTTTAGAAGGGTGAAGAGAGCAGATGTGATAGACAGTCTGTGCTTAAGGAGTTCAAACAACAGATTAATACACTCAGATTACAGTCCGAGAGAGAGGAATGGAGGGGCTGCCACACACACACACACACACACACACACACACACACACACACACACACACACACACACACACACACACACACAGTCAATGATAAATACACAAGCTCCCTATTGTTTATGGAAATCCACTACATCCATTTTCTCTATATGGTCTGACTATGCCCTTAGCACGTGTGTGTGGGCCTATGTGCATATGCTGTATGAGTAAACTCCTTGAACCTAGAATTAAAATTTATGAGGTGAGATTATGTGTGATGCCCGCCTGCATGCCTGTATGCGCATGTGTGTGTGCTGCACACAGTATTCATTGTATGTGTGTATTTGTAAAAATGTTATTGCTTGGTATTACTGCACTGTTGGAGCTAGAAACACAAGCAAACTTTATTTGTCATGTGCGCCGAATACAACAAGTGTAGACCTTACCGTGAAATGCTTACTTACAAGCCCTTAACCAACAGAGCAGTTCAAGAAGAGTTAAGAAAATATTTCCCAAATAAACTAAAGTAAAAAATAATAAAAAGTAACACAATAACAATAACGAGGCTATATACGGGGGTACCGGTACCGAGTCAGTCGGTGGCCATTTGATTAATTGTTCAGCAGTCTTATGGCTTGGGGGTAGAAGCTGTTAAGGAGCCTTTTGGTCCTAGACTTGGAGCTCCAGTATCGCTTGCCGTGCGTTAGCAGAGAAAACAGTCTATGACTTGGGTGACTGGAGTCTCTGACAATTTTATGGTCTTTCCTCTGACACCGCCAATTATGTAGGTCCTGGATTGTAGGAAGCTTGGTCCCAGTGATGTACTGGGCCGTACGCACTACCCTCTGTAGCGCTTTACAATCAGATGCCGAGCAGTTGCCATACCAGGCAGTGATGCAACCAGTCAGAATGCTCTCGATGGTGCAGCTGTAGAACTTTTTGAGGATCTGGGGACCCATGCTAAATCTTTTCATTCTCCTGAGGGGGTAAAGGTTTTGTTGTGCCCTTTTCACAACTGTCTTGGTGTGATTGGACCATGATAGATTGTTGGTGATGTGGACACTAAGGAACTTGAAACTCTCGACCTGCTCCACTACAGCCCCGTTGATGTTAATGGGGGCCTGTTCGGCCCGCCTTTTCCTGTAGTCCATGATCAGCTCCTTTGTTTTGCTCACATTGATGGAGAGGTTGTTGTCCTGGCACCACGCTGCCAGTTCTCTGACCTCCTCCCTATAGACTGTCTCATCATTGTCGGTGATCAGGCCTAACACTGTTGTGTCGTCAGCAAACTTAATGATGGTGTTGGAGTCGTTTTTGGCCACGCAGTCATGGGTGAACAGGGAGTACAGGAGGGGACTAAGTACACACCCCTGAGGGGCCCCAGTTTTGAAGATGTGTTGTTGCCTATCTTTACCGCCTGGGAGCTGCCCGTCAAGAAGTCTTTACCGCCTGGGAGCTGCCCGTCAAGAAGTCAAGGATCCAGTTGCAGAGGGAGGTGTTTAGTCTCAGGGTCCTTAGCTTGGTGATGAGCTTCATGGGCTCTATGGTGTTGAACTCTGAGCTGTAGTCAATGAGCAGCATTCTCACATAGGTGTTCCTTTTGTCCAGGTGGGAAAGGACAGTGTGGAGTGCGATTGAGATTGCGTCATCTTTGTATCTGTTGGGGCGGTATGCGAATTGGAGTGAGTCTCCGGTAGGATGCTGTTGATGTGAGCCATGACCAGCCTTTCAAAGCACTTCATGGCTACCGACGTGAGTGCTATGGGCGGTAATCATTTAGACAGGTTACCTTCACTTCCTTGGGCACAGGGACTATGGTGGTCTGCTTGAATATAGGTATTACAGACTCAGTCAGGGAGAGGTTGAAGATGTCAGTGAAGACACTTGCCACTTGCCAGTGAAGACACTTACACGTCCTGGTAATCAAT
The DNA here is from genome assembly GCF_013265735.2 of Oncorhynchus mykiss. Taxonomy (NCBI): domain Eukaryota; kingdom Metazoa; phylum Chordata; class Actinopteri; order Salmoniformes; family Salmonidae; genus Oncorhynchus; species Oncorhynchus mykiss. Next base: position 81,326,275 of record NC_048576.1, on the reverse strand, counting down.
CTGGCCCCGCGGCTTTGTGAATGTTGACCTGTTAAAGGTCTTGCTCACATCGGCTACCGAGAGCGTTATCACACAGTCGAGCATAAAAGGCATTTAGCTCGTCTGGTAGGCTCACGTCACTGGGCAGCTCACGTCTGGGTTTCCCTTTCTAGTTCGTAATAGTTTTCAAGCCCTGCCACATCCGACGAGTGTCAGAGCCAGTGTCGTAGGATTCAATCTTAATCCTGTATTGATCCTTGCGATAACATCTGCAAATCTGTGTATGTGACCAATAAACATTGATTTTATGTTTCTATATGGACTTGTTAACCTATACATATCAGTGCAGTGTTGTAGTAGTGTCCAGTTGAAAGTTTCATGACCCCCTCCCTTGTTCTCTCTGGAAGAAGGGATGGGGATATGGGATTATATCTCTTTCCCTGCAAAAATCACACCAAACAGTCAACAAATGGAAATAATCCCCTCCTCACACACACACACACACACACACACACACACACACACACACACACACACACAACATGCTCACGTGATAAAGACAAATGCATACACAATCTCATACACACATACACAGAGCTCAATGTAAATGCATATAAACTCCCGTGTCCTGTTAGTTAATAGGGCTGTAGACAAGGGGTGGGGGTTTAGCGGTGGGCTCGCCATCACACAGCTGTTCAGTCTCTTAAACCCACATCACTGATTGGTCAGGGGCAGGGAGGGTCACTGATTGGATGACAGCATGCGTGGGTCTCTGCATGGTGGAGTTCAATTAATACCCCAGTCATTGGTTAATACTTTTGAGGCGGCAGGTGGCCTAGTAGTTTGAGCGTTGGGCCAGTAACCGAAATGTTGCTGGTAAAAATGTGTAAAGGTAAAAATGTGTCTTTCTGCACCTGAACAAGGCAGTTAACCCACTGTTCCCTGGTAGGCTGTCATTGTAAATAAGAATTTGTTCTTAACTGACTTGCCAAGTTAAATAAAGTTTATAATATATATATATATATATATATATACTGTCATTAAAGACCATCCTTCATTCACCACTGACACAGTGCCTTTGGAAAGTATTCACACCCCTTGACTTTGTCCACGTTTTGTTGTGTTACAGACTTAATTTAAACATGATTAAACTGAGATTTTGTGTCCCTGGCCTACACACAATGTCAAAGTAGAATTATGTTTTTATTATTATTATTTTAATTAAAAATTAAAAGCTGAAATGTCTTGAGTCAATAAGTATTCAACCCCTTTGTTATGGCAAGCCTAAATAAGTTCAGCAGTACAAACTAGCTTAACCAGTAACATAATAAGTTGCATGGATTCACTCTGTGTGCAATAATAGTGTTTAACATGATTTTGAATGACTACCTCATCTCTGTACCGCATATATACAATTATCTGTACAGTCCCTCAGTCAAGCAGTGAATTTCAAACTCAGATTCAACCACAAAGACCAGGGTTTTCCAATGCCTCACAAAGAAGGGCACCTATTGCTAGATGGGTAAAAAAAACAGACATTGAATAACCCTTTGAGCATGGTGAAGTCATTCCTTAGTATCAATACACCCAGTCACTACAAAGATACAGGTGTCCTTCCTAACTCAGCTGCCGGAGAAAAAGGAAACCGCTCAGGGATTTCACTTTGAGGCCAATGGTGACTTTAAAACAATTACAGAGTTTAATGGCTGTAATGGCAGAAAACTGAGGATGGATCAACAACATTGTAGTTACTCCACAATATTAACCTAACTGACAGAGTGAAAAGAAGGATGTCTTTAGAGAATAAAAATATTTAGAAACTGCGTCATGTTATGGGTATGCTTGTGATCGACAAGGACTAGGGAGTTTTTTATGATAAAAATAAATGGAATGGAGCTAAGCACAGGCAAAATCCTACAGGAAAACCTGGTTCAGTCTGCTTTCCACCAGACACTGGGAGATGAATTCACCTTTCAGCAGGACAAATCTACAATGGAGTTGCTTACCAAGAAGACAGTTAATGTTTCTGAGTGGCCCGAGTTACAGTTTTGACTTAAATCTACTTGAAAATCTATGGCAAGACCTAAAAATGGTTGCCTAGCAATGATCAACTACCAATTTGACAGAGCTTAAATAATTTTGAAATAACAATGGGCAAATGTGGCATAATCTAGAGACTTACCAAAAAAGACTCACAGCTTTAATCGCTGCCAAGGTTGCATCTAGAAATTACTGACCCAGGCGTGTGAATACTTATGTAAACTAGATATTTCTGTATTTAATTTTAAATATTTGTTTAAAAATTTCAGAACATTCTTTTCACTTTGTCACTATGGGGTATTGTGTGTAGATTTCTGAAGACACTGTAGATACTGATCGTCATAGTCACAGTCACAGTGATAGATACTGATCATAATAGTGACAGTCACAGTGAAAGATACTGATCATCATAGTGACAGTCACAGTGATAGATACTGATCATCATAGTGACAGTGACAGTGATAGATGCTGATCATCATAGTGACAGTGACAGTGATAGATGCTGATCGTCATAGTAACAGTGACAGTGATGGATGCTGATCGTCATAGGGACAGTGATAGATGCTGATCGTCATAGTGACAGTGACAGTGATAGATGCTGATCGTCATAGTGACAGTGATAGATGCTGATCATCATAGTGACCGTGACAGTGATAGATGCTGATCGTCATAGTGACAGTGACAGTGATAGATACTGATCATCATAGTGACAGTGACAGTGATAGATACTGATCATAATAGTGACAGTCACAGTGATAGATGCTGATCATCATAGTGACAGTGACAGTGATAGATACTGATCATCATAGTGACAGTGACAGTGATAGATACTGATCATCATAGTGACAGTGACAGTGATAGATGCTGATCGTCATAGTGACAGTGATAGATACTGATCATCATAGTGACAGTGATAGATGCTGATCGTCATAGTGACAGTGATAGATACTGATCATCATAGTGACAGTGACAGTGATAGATGCTGATCATCATAGTGACAGTGACAGTGATAGATACTGCTCATCATAGTGACAGTGACAGTGATTGATGCTGATCATCATAGTCATAGTGACAGTGATAGATACTGATCATCATAGTGACAGTGACAGTGATAGATACTGGTCGTCATAGTGACAGTGATAGATACTGATCATCATAGTGACAGTGACAGTGATAGATTCTGATCATCATAGTGACAGTGATAGATACTGATCGTCATAGTGAAAGTGATAGTCATATTGATAGTGATCGTGATGCTGATAGTGATACTGATAGGGATTGTGAGAGAGATCATAACATAGCTAGTTTGTTTTCAGATCCAATGTTAATATGTGCATTGATAGCTCAGCGATATTGGATTACATACTATGGTGATGTAAGTCTCTCCTCCTAAGAGAGAGAGAAGAGAGAGAGATTAGCTGTCCTGACTTGACTGGCATGACCATTCAGGGGATGTGAGTATCTCTGGAATCTGGATGCATGGAACTAGTATCACTCTGGTCTTCTTGCTGATCCAGGAGAGCTCAACATGGCACGACACGTAAAGAAAATCACCACTGCCAGTAACACCCCTGCCAGTAAGGATTACAGCTTCCTCCTCCCGTTGAGACTTGCTGTCTTTGAAGTATCCTCCTTCATCCCTGGTGCTTTATGTTCATTTCTAACACATGTTTCTGTTCTGAGTGCTTCCCTAAAGCCTTTTCCTGAGGAATACTAGCTTTCCTCTCAGAGAGATCATGGCCTTTGAACCTACCTGCCAAGGTTGTAATATCTCTGTCATGTTTGACCAAATCCTGGATTTACCGTAAGGGCTCTGACTTAACAGTGTAATCCCATTGACTGTCTGCTTTTATGTATATAGTATCTTGTAAAAGACTGACAATCATATAGCTAGCAAGCCTGCATTCAAGATACTGTTCTGGGTGCTGAGATTATGATGAACATATAACTAAGCACATTACTCATCTGTGATATGATGTAACATAAACGAATATGACATGTCCCTATGGCTAGCTCTGGTCCAGGGCTACATGTGGTCTATCTTACCTTTCAGTCTGTTGGAGGCTAGCTCTGGTCCAGGGCTACATGTGGACTGCACAAGACAGTAGTTTTGGAATTGTTAGTTAGATTACTTGTTGGTTATTACTGCATTGTCGGAACTAGAAGCACAAGCATTTCGCTACACTCGCATTAACATCTGCTAACCATGTGTATGTGACAAATAAAATTTGATTTGATTTGATTTGATTTGTCTATCTTACCTTTCAGTCTGTTGGAGGCTAGCTTTGGTCCAGGGCTACATGTGGACTATCTTACCTTTCAGTCTGTTGGAGGCTAGCTCTGGTCCAGGGCTACATGTGGACTTTCTTCCCTGTTGGTCTATTGGAGGCTAGCTCTGGTCCAGGGCTACATGTGGACTTTCTTCCCTGTTGGTCTATTGGAGGCTAGCTCTGATCCAGGGTTACATGTGGACTTTCTTCACTGTTGGTCTATTGGAGGCTAGCTCTGGTCCAGGGTTACATGTGGACTTTCTTCACTGTTGGTCTATTGGAGGCTAGCTCTGGTCCAGGGCTACATGTGGACTTTCTTCACTGTTGGTCTATTGGAGGCTAGCTCTGGTCCAGGGTTAAATGTGGACTTTCTTCACTGTTGGTCTATTGGAGGCTAGCTCTGGTCCAGGGTTACATGTGGACTTTCTTCACTGTTGGTCTATTGGAGGCTAGCTCTGGTCCAGGGTTACATGTGGACTTTCTTCACTGTTGGTCTATTGGAGGCTAGCTCTGGTCCAGGGTTACATGTGGACTTTCTTCACTGTTGGTCTATTGGAGGCTAGCTCTGGTCCAGGGTTACATGTGGACTTTCTTCACTGTTGGTCTATTGGAGGCTAGCTCTGGTCCAGGGTTACATGTGGACTTTCTTCACTGTTGGTCTATTGGAGGCTAGCTCTGGTCCAGGGTTACATGTGGACTTTCTTCACTGTTGGTCTATTGGAGGCTAGCTCTGGTCCAGGGTTACATGTGGACTTTCTTCACTGTTGGTCTATTGGAGGCTAGCTCTGGTCCAGGGTTACATGTGGCATTTCTTCACTGTTGGTCTATTGGAGGCTAGCTCTGGTCCAGGGTTACATGTGGACTTTCTTCGCTGTTGGTCTATTGGAGGCTAGCTCTGGTCCAGGGTTACATGTGGACTATTTTCCGTGTCGGTCTGTTGGAGCCTTGGAGGCTAGCTCCCAATCCCACTGTTCAGGCCATTCCTACATTTCCTAGAGACGGAAAATGATCCCTTAGTCTAGGGAAGAAAATGGATTTACAACACGGCTACAGCAGGCTACAGGTCATTGAGCATGTCACTGCAATTTATGCACTGTTCAATCTTCAGGATATATCCTCATTACATGATGCAGGATGCATCCTGACGTTTGGTAGGACAGTGGGTCAGGCATAGAGATCTTATTAAATTCCTACTGTATATGTCATTCTATGGGGTCGGGTCCTCTGTCTGACCTCCTCCAAGGTCTTAATACCCATCCTAAGAGCTGTAGACCTGGGCTGTAGACTTGGCACTGCCATCCTACTGAACAAAGTATTGGCACCCTTTCCCTTTATAGTGCACTACTTTTGGCCAGAGCCCTATGGGCCTGGGTCAATTGTACACTATATAGAGAAAAGATTGCTATTTGGGATGCACATAAACACTCTGTGTGTTCATTGGTCTACTCTGTGCATTTCTGATAGTACAGTGATTCTACAGTTCATCAGATCATGGTGGAGTTTCTGACTCACACTCCAACAGTAGGACTGCTGGGTAATTGGAGTACAGTACATGGTCTCCAGGATGTTTGTAAACATTGTTCTTAATGTTAAGAATGAAATGAATTTTGCAAAGAGGATTGGTACAGTAACAGAAACAGGGAGCCCCCTCCGCCCCTCCCCTTCCCCCCACCGCACAGTTCACAAGGGATTATATCGGTCTGCTATCGAAACTTGGCAAGAGATTCCCCTCCCCCCAATTTTTTTGGTTGCATTTGCTGGCAATCCCTCTTTATGCCCGGGCAGCAACTGTTGTTGGACTTTAAACGACAGATGAAGACAAGCTGATGAACAGAGCAGGGAAAGAGAGCATGATGGAGAGAAGTGAGGTCAAAGGGTGAGGTCCATAGAGAGTGGAGGAGGTAAAGAAGGAAGGAGAGAGGAAATAGAAGGAGGTTAGACTAGACTGGTCTACGTGCATTTTGGTGAGTGTTTTCTCTATTCTTCCTTATGCAGAAATGCCATCTGCATGGCTGATGAATTATAATCATGTGCGATTGTGCAGTGGAGGCTGTCTGTTTGTAAATGTGCCACTCAGGTTCCTGACGCTGACTTCACACACCGCCATGTTGCTCTCCAGATGTGTTTATCTCTGGTGGGAGTGGGATTCATCATCCCTCTCTACACTCTGTTGGAGCTGGTGCTGCTGGTCACTGCATTGGAACACTGGAACAGACAGACTAGGCAGACTGAGTAGTTATTAGTTGAATATTATTATAATGTATCAAACCTGATCAGATTTACATTGCTTACATAATATTGGTGCTTTTATGTAAAGGTCTTATTTGGATTGCATGTCCACCTATTGTTTTGACTATGTTTGAACCTGTCTAGTCTGATCTCTGATGTTAGGCTGGATGTTCCTTCTCTGGTAGAAGTGGGGGGGGGGTTGGTTTAGGTTGTGATGTGGGGGTTACTTCAGTGATTCTCTGGTTGACTTGAATATAATTGTGCACTATCACTCACATTGTCAGATTATCGTTGATCATTCCTATGACATGACTCTCAGATGATTGTCAGAGTGCTTTCTTACTCCGTCTCCCTCCGTCTCTCTCCGTCTCTCCCCGTTTCTCTCCGTCTCTCCCCGTCTCTCCACGTCTCTCCCCGTCTCTCTCCGTCTCTCTCCGTCTCTCTCCGTCTCTCCCCGTCTCCCTCCGTCTCTCTCCGTCTCTCTCCGTCTCTCTCCGTCTCTCCCCGTCTCCCTCCGTCTCTCTCCGTCTCTCTCCGTCTCTCTCCGTCTCTCCCCGTCTCTCTCCGTCTCTCCCCGTCTCTCTCCGTCTCTCTCCGTCTCTCCCCGTCTCTCTCTGTCTCTCTCCGTCTCTCTCCGTATCTCTCCCAACTGTTTTCCATCCATCTTTCTCCACCTCCATATCCTGTATTATTCAGGTTGTGGGTACATTCCTTCTCAATGTTATGACATTTATCAGACCTTAAACTGACTGATCTGTCAGATCTATGTTACTCATCTTAGTCAACAGCACCCAACGGTTTCGGTCTTTCCTTGGTATGGTGATGGTGTTAAACTGGTCTGAAAACAACTCCTCGCCTCTTCCCCCTCTGTCTTTTCAGATCTCAAGGAACCAGGTGTAAGACAACAATATGGTGTACGTTTCCCCAAGCCAATAGAAAGGCTAAGGGGAGCCAGTGTGATGCTTACACCAGATGAAGAGGCATGGGGCTGTTTTCTGACCAGGCAGATGTGTTGTCACACCTCCCTCTCTCACTGTCTCCCTCTCTACCACAGACAGGATGACGAATCAGCAGCCAGTCCACCAGTCTAACAAGGCCCATTATGATGAGGCACCCATTGTTGGAGCTGGAGTGTTGGATTTGTTGGAACCCAAACTTCCCAATAGTTTCTTGGGAACCTACTGTGGCTTCCTCATCCGAAACTCACTGCTCGTCCTCACTATACTGGGTAGGTGCCTACCTCGCTTCATGGTGGTCAACTGTCAGGAAATCAATTATTTCATCGCCTTCAGTGGTTATAAAGTGTTACGCTGCATTTCAGCTCTCTGTACTACCTGTGCTTGCTAACAATTTTTATACATAAACATTTTATTCAATGTTTTATTAGCCCATCCCCCTCTTCGCACGACAATAACAAACTTTCTCTTATTTTTTTACAGCTTTCTCACACACATTTTACACCCATGGCAATTCTCTCTTTGTTTTCTTCACCGTAGTTACATATCAAGAATATAGTTAGTACATACAGTGCATTCGGAAAGTATAAAGACCCCTTACATTTTTCCCACGTTTTGTTAAGTTACAGCCTCATCAATTCCCTCATCAATCTACACATAAAACGCCATAATGACAAAAGAAAAACACGTTTTTAGACATTTTTGCAAATGTATAAAAACAAAGAAATAGAAATATCACATTTACATAAGTATCAGATACTTTACTCAGTACTTTGTTGAGGCACCTTTGGCAGCGATTACAGCCTTGAGTCTTCTTGGGTATGACGCTTTGCACACCTGTATTTTGGAGGTTTCTTCCATTCTTCTCTGCAGATCCTCTCAAGTTCTGTCAGGTTGGATGGGAAGCGTCGCTGCACAGCTATTTTTCAGGTCTCTACAGAGATGTTCGATCAGGTTCAAGTCCGGGCTCTTGCTGGGCCACTCAAGGACATTCAGAAACTTGTCCTAAAGCCACTAGTGGCTTGGCTGTGTGCTTAGGGTTGTTGTCCTATTGGAAGGTGAACCTTCGCCCCAGTCTGAGGTCCTGAGCGCTCTGGAACAGGTTTTCATCAAGGATCTTTCTGTACTTTGCTCCGTTCATCTTTCCCTCGATCCTGACTAGTCTCCCAGTCCCTGACGCTGAAAAACATCCCCACAGCATTATGCTGCCACCACCATGCTTCACTGTAGGGATGGTGCCAGGTTTCCTCCAGACGTGACACTTGGCATTCAGGCCAAAGGGTTCAATCTTGGTTTAATCAGACCAGAGAATCTTTTTTCTTATGGTCTGAGAGTCCTTTAGAGGCCTTTTGGCAAACTCCAAGCAGTCTGTCATGTGCCTTTTACTGAGGAGTGGCTTCCGTCTGGCCAATCTACCATAAAGGCCTGATTGGTGGAGTGCTGCAGAGATGGTTGTCCTTCTGGAAGGTTCTCCCATCTCCACAGAGGAACTCTGGAGCTCTGTCAGAGTGACCATCGGGTTCTTGGTCACCTCCCTGATCAAGGCCCTTCTCCCCAGATTGCTCAGTTTGGCCGGGCGGCCAGCTCTAGGAAGAGCTTAGTGGTTCCAAACGTCTTCCATTTAAGAATGATGGAAGCCACTGTGGTCTTGGGGACCTTCAATGCTGCAAAAAAAAATTGGTACCCTTCCCCAGATCTGTGCCTCGACACAGTCCTGTCTCGGAGCTCTACGGACAATTCCTTCGACCTCATGGCTTGGTTTTTGCTCTGATATGCACTGTCAGCTGTGGGACCTTATATAGACAGATGTGTGCCTTTCCAAATCATGTCCAATCAATTGAATTTACCACAAGTGGACTCCAATCAAGTTGTAGAAACATCTCAAGGATGATCAATGGAAACAGGATGGACCTGAGCTCAATTTCGAGTTTCATAGCAAAGGGTCTGAATACTTGTAGTAACGTTTTCGCTTTATCATTATGGGGTTTTGTGTGTAGATTAATGAGGATTTAAATATTTTTTTAATCCATTTTAGAAAAAGGCTGTAACGCAACAAAGTGTGGAAAAGGTCCAGGGGTCTGAATACTCTCCTAATGCACTGTACACATCACTTATTTTTGGCACGAGTGTACTTACTGTAAATCCACCTGGAATGGAAATGAAATCCAATGAGTCAGGCGCTGTGATTATAAACCCTCTCGAAATGCTCTTCTGAAGCGTTTCACTGGAATCTCTTCTCTCTGCGCTCTCACGGAAGCTGTAAGGGTGACAGAGGAAACCATTACGTGGCTGTTGTGCTTACTCCTCTCCTCTGTGAACTGTAACAGGTGTAATAGCGGGGTCGCTGTTTGGGATGCTGCTGCGGTATGTTTCTATTACAGACCCCAACACCCTGATGCTGGTGTCCTTTCCTGGAGACATCCTCATGAGGATGCTGAAGATGCTCATCTTGCCCCTCATCATCTCCAGCCTCATCACAGGTACACTGTTGTAATACACACACACACACACACACAAACAGTCTTATACAGCTAACCTTGTGGGGACACACAATTCCATCCCATTCAAAATCCTATTTTCCCTAACCCCTAACCCTAACCCTAAACCTAACCCTTACCCTAACCTGTACTCTTACCCTTACCCTAATCCTGACCCTAACCTTAACCATAACCCTAACCTTAACCTTAACCTTAACCTTAACCCAAAAACCTTAACCTTAAACCTTACCCTAACTCCTAATTCTAACCCTAAACTAACCCTAGCCCCAAACCCTTAATGTAATTCTAACCGTAGCACTAATTCTAACCTTAACCCTAAACCCCCTAGAAACCCCCATCTAAACTTAACCCTAAACCCCCATTTGACCTCGTGCGGACTAACAGAATGTCCCCAGGTGGTCAAATTTGTGTTTGTTTACTATTCCTGTTGGAACTTCTGGTTCCCACAAGAATATAGTTAAACACACACACACACACAGGTGGAAGGTGCCCTGCTCATCAGCCTGTCTCTCTCCCTCCCAGGTCTGGCTGGTCTGGATGCTCGTTCCAGTGGGAGGATGGGCTCCAGGGCCATGGTCTACTACATGTCCACTACGGTCATAGCTGCCATCCTGGGGGTCATCCTGGTCCTGGGGATCCACCCGGGAAACCCCAAACTCAGGAGCAGTCAGGAGCAGGACACGGCCCCCAAGAACCAGGAGGTCAGCAGTCTGGACGCCTTCCTGGACCTCATCAGGAACCTGTTCCCTGAAAACCTGGTGCAGGCCTGCTTCCAACAGGTAGGACCCAGACCCAGAACTAGAACTGGACCCAGACGCAGAACTAAACCCTGACCCCATCAAACAATGGATGTTCAGTTGTTATTGTGAGATTTGGACCCTATCAAAGCCTGACTTTAATGACCAGCATTGGGAATGTGTGGCTTATGGGGCAATTGTGTCCAATTCACAATTGATTGTTACAGAGAATTCAGAAAGTATTACTCCCCTTTACTTTCCCCACATTTTGTTGTGTTAAAAAGTGGGATTAAAATGGATTTCATTGTCTTTTTTGTCAATGATCTACACTAAATACTCTGTAATGTAAAACTGGAAGAACAATTCTAACATTTGTAAAATATTTGTGAAAAACAAAACAGTAATATATCTTGGTTAGAAAAGTACTCAACCCCATTACATGTTAGAGTCACCTTTGGCAGCGATTACAGGTCTGAGTCTTTCTGGGTAAGTCTGTAAGAGCTTTGGATTGTACAATATTTGCACATTCTTTTCAAAATTCTTCAAGCTCTGTCAAAACTGTAACTAGGCCACTCAGGAACATTCAACGTCATCTTGGTAAGCAACTCCACTGTTTATTTGGCCTTGTGTTTGAAGTTATTGCCCTGCTATCTGTTGGAAAGCAGACTGAACCAGGTTTTCCTCTAGGATTTTGACTGTGCTTAGCTCTATTCTGTTTCTTTTTATCCTAAAAAAATACTCCCTTAGTCATTGCCGATCTCAAACATACCCATAACATGATGCAGCCACCGCCATGCTTAAAAAAATTTGAGTGAGTGATACTCAGGGATGTGTTCTGTTGGATTTTCCCCAAACATAAAACTTTGTATCCAGGACATAAAGGTAATTTCATTGCCACATGTTTTTGTAGTTTTACTTTAGTGCCTTACTGCAAACAGATGCATATTTAGGAACATTTGTATTCTGTCAGGCATTCTTCTTTTCACTCTGTTGATTAGGTTAGTATTGTGGTGTAACTACAATGTCGTTGATCCATCCTCAGTGTTCTCCTATCACAGCTCATAAACTCTGTAACTGTTTTAAATAGGCGCCCCTCTTTGCGAGGCATTGGAAATGTTACGGTTTTCTTCCGTCAAAGGAGAGGAGGACCAAAATGCAGCGTGTTTATTTCGATTCATGTTTAATAAAAATAATAAACACGAACAATACAAACAATAAACATAACGTGAAAACCTAAACAGCCTTATCTGGTGCAAACAAACACTGAGACAGGAACAATCACCCACGTAACACTCAAAGAATATGGCTGCCTAAATATGGTTCCCAATCAGAGACAACGATAAACACCTGCCTCTGATTGAGAACCACTCCAGACAGCCATAGACTATTCTAGACAACCCCACTATACCACAATCCCAATACCTACAAAAACCCCAAGACAAAACACACCACATAATAAACCCATGTCACACCCTGGCCTAACCAAAATAATAAAGAAAACATAAAATACTAAGACCAGGGCGTGACAGGAAAACCTGATCTTTGTGGTTGAATCTGAGTCCATTGTGTGACTTATTAAGCAAATTTGTGCTTTTTAATTTATTTAGGCTTGCCATAACAAAGGTGTTGAATACTTATTGACTCAACACATTTCAACTCTTCATTTGTAATTAATATGTAAAAATTCCTCAAATATAATTCCACTTTGACATTATGGGGCATTGTTTGAAGGCCAGTGACCAAACATCTCTATTTAATCCATTTTAAATTCCAGCTGTAACACAACAACATGTGGAAGAAGTTAAGGGGAGCAAATACTTTCGAAGGGACTGTATATGCACAGACTAGTTCATAAAAAAGGAATGGCTTATGTCATCACGGAAGTAGAGTTTTGCTTTAGAGTAGAGAAGGGTATTTACAGTACTATATAGAGAACATTTTGACAGAAATGCAGCTAGAACCTTAAAGTCCCATATTATGATCCTTCCATTTCCCAGAAAATTACGACTTTGCAGAACCACACGTGAGTGGTGTTAGCTGTGCAGATCCTAATTCCCTCTCTTTATTCCAAGCTTTTGTTGTTACATTGGACATTTGATGTCTCCCTCTGAACATCTTTCCCCTTGTATTGACCATTAGCTGTTCTTGTGTTGACATTTTCATTTGACATTAAAGGAATTTATCAGAGGCCAGCGCGAATTTATCAGAGGCCAGCGCGACTTATAGTTAATGTATTTCTCTTAAGATAGCTAGGTGAGACAACCACACATCGTAGTCGTAGTGAGAATAGTTTTCCTCTGGAGAAGTTATCAGCAAAGTCAGTGCTAGTAGGAAAAGACAAGTGCAGGTTTTAATTTTTTATTTTTAGGGGCGAGGAGGGAGGGAATGAGACTGAGATGTCTTATTTAAGATACTCTTTGAAGAGGTAGGGTTTCAGACGTTTTTGGAAGATGAGCCGGGACTCTACTGTCCTAGCATCAAGGGGACATGATCCTGTACCTAGGTGGCTGATCATAGGACAGAACAGGAGAGGACAGGAGAGGACAGGAGACTACAGGGCAGGATAGGGCAGGACAAGACTGTGTGATTTACAAAGCAACGCTGCCTGGCAGATATGATTGCTGTTAATCCAAGCAGGCGGATCATTTTTAAGCGATAATCCAGGCCTCAATCATGTCGCAGCAGTTCCCTTCTTTTGTCCAAATCCTGTTTTTTCTTTCTCTCTCCTTATCCCTCTCATTCTCTCTCTCTCTCCTTATCGCTCTCATTCTCTCTCTCTCTCCTTATCGCTCTCATTCTCTCTCTCTCCTTATCACTCTCATTCTCTCTCTCTCCTTATCGCTCTCATTCTCTCTCTCCTTATCACTCTCATTCTCTCTCTCTCCTTATCGCTCTCATTCTCTCTCTCTCCTTATCGCTCTCATTCTCTCTCTCTCCTTATCGCTCTCATTCTCTCTCTCTCCTTATCGCTCTCATTCTCTCTCTCTCCTTATCGCTCTCATTCTCTCTCTCTCCTTATCGCTCTCATTCTCTCTCTCTCCTTATCGCTCTCATTCTCTCTCCTTATCACTCTCATTCTCTCTCTCTCTCCTTATCGCTCTCATTCTCTCTCTCTCTCTTTATCGCTCTCATTATCTCTCTCTCCTTATCGCTCTTATTCTCTCTCTCTCCTTATCGCTCTCATTCTCTCTTTCTCCTTATCTCTCTCATTCTCTCTCTCTCCTTATCTCTCTCACTCTCTCTCTCTCTTTCATGCGTGTGTGTCTGAATGATTAGAAATACTCTGTGTTAGACTGGGTGAGGGTCAGACCTTCTGTTGGTGCTAATCTCTTTACAGCGCCATTGGGTTGTCTTCATTTATTACAGTAAGGCATCTGCCTAGTGTGACTGTGTGTGTGTATGTGTGTGTGTGTGTGTGTGTGTATGTGTGTGTGCTTGTGTGCTTGTGAGTGTGTGTGCATGCGTGTGTGTGTGCTGTTCAGCCCTGGGCTTATAAGGATCCTTTGTCTCGTTATGTGCTGTCACTGTGTTTGTCTTCGTCAGAGATTAATTGATATTGTAATTGCTTTTGCAGATCAGCCAAGAAATTGCATGATGATCCCCAGCCCCCTTTTCCATATTTCCTCTTCTCTCTCCTTCTCCCTCTCTATCCCTCTCTCTCTCCCTCCCCCTCTCTTCTTCTCTGTCTGCATAAACATATCTCTCATCTTTCTGGTGGTTGCTCTCTCTCTCTCTCTCTCTCGCTCTCTCTCTCTATATTCTCCACCCCCTCTCCACCCACCTCTCTCTCTTTCTCTCTATTCTCCACCCCCTCTCCACCACCTCTCTCTCTTTCTCTCTATTCTCCACCCCCTCTCCACCACCTCTCTCTCTTTCTCCCTATTCTCCACCCCCTCTCCACCCCACCTCTCTCTCTCTCTCTCTCAATTCTCCACCCCCCTCTTCACCCCACCTCTCACTCTCTCTCTCTTCAGGTTCAAACAGTGGCAAAGAAAGTGTCAGTGATGCCCCCGAACCAGACAGAACCTGTCATAGTCAGCAAGAAGAAACTGGAGTTCAAATGGGGCATGAATGTTCTGGGTGAGAGAATGCTATGGTTCTTTCCTCTCTATTCACTGAGGGGGCAACAATGTCCTGTTCGGTTCAACTCTCTTTCTGTTGATTGGACGGAATACTATTATGTCTATTTCCTTTTGTTTCATTGGTTTAGTTATATTCATCATGTATTCATCATTCATGTTGAGGGAGCACATTGGTTATTTATGAACAGATGATTTAATGTTGTAATGATGTTTTCTGAAGGTTTAATTGGGTTCTTCATCACATTTGGAATGTGCATGGGGAAGATGGGAGAGAAGGGGAAGCTCATGTCAGAGTTCTTCAACATCCTCAACGAGATCATCATGAAGATGGTGGGCATGATCATGTGGTACGTGTCTCTCTGTGTCATCCTGTCTGTGTCTTCCTGTCTGTGTCCCTGTCTGTG